>NW_024428415.1:0-29547 GCF_017562075.2 Anopheles merus | reverse complement strand
CAAGTTTAAACAAATGCTCTAGAATGACTACAGAGGTTATCCTAGGTATCCCCAAGGTTCAAACAAACCATCAAGAAAGATTTTAGAGGTTGTATCAAGTGTCTCCAAGGTTTATACCAATGATCTAGAATGACTTCAGATGTGTCCAAGGTGTCCCCAAGGTTATACAAGCACTCTAGAATGCGTTCGAGGTTGTCTCAAATGTCCCCAAGGTTCAAACAATGCTCTAGAATGACTTCGGGGGTTGTTCAAGTATCTCCAAGGTTTATACAAATGCTCTAGAATGACTACAGAGGTTATCCAAGGTATCCCCAAGGTTCATCCGAACGCTCAAGAAGATTTTAGAGGTTGTCTCAAGTGTCCCCAAGGATTCTACAAATGCTCTAGAATGACTTCTGAGGTTGGCCAAGGTGTCCCCAAGGTTCGTACAAACACTCTAGAATGCCTTCCGAGGGTGTCAAAGGTGTCCAAGGTTTATACAAATGCTCTAGAATGACTTGAGAGGTTCATACAACGCTCAAAAAGATTTTAGATGTTGTATCAAGTGTCTCCAAGGTATACAGATGATCTAGGATGACTTCAGAGGTATCCAAGGTGTCCCCAAGGTTCATACAAACACTCTAGAATGCGTTCAGAGGTTGTCTCAAGTGTCCCCAAGGTTTATCAAATGCCTTAGAATGACTTCGGAGGTGTTCAAGGTATCTCCAAGGTTCTACAAATGCTCTAGAATGACTACAGAGGTTATCCAAGGTATCATCAAGGTTAATACAAACCATCAGAAAGATTTAGAGGTTGTATCAAGTGTCTCCAAGGTTTATACAAATGCTATAGAATGACTTCAGAGGTTGTTCAAGGTATCTCCAAGGTTTATACAAATGCTCTAGAATGATTTACGATGTTGTCTCAAGTGTTCCCAAAGTTCTACAAACGCTCAAGAATGGTTTTAGAGGTTGTCTCAAGTGTCCCCAAGGTTTATACAAATGCTCTAGAATGACTTAAGGGCTTGTTCAAGGTATCTCCAAGGTTCATACAAACACTCTAGAATAACTTCAGAGGTATTCAAGGTGTCCCCTAGGTTTATACTAGCACTCTAGAATGTGTTCCGAGGTTGTCTCAAGTGTCCCCAGGTTTCTACAAATGCTTAGAGAATGACTTCAGAGGTTGTTCAAGGTATCTCCAAGGTTCATAACATGCTCTAGAATGACTTCAGAGGTTGTCCAAGGTGTCCTCAAGTTCATACAAACACTCTAGGATGACTTCAGAGGTTGTCCAAGGTGTCCCCAAGGTTTATACAAATGCTATAGATGACTCAGAGGTTGTTAAAGTATCTCCAAGGTTTATACAAATGCTCTAGAATGATTTTAGATGTTGTCTCAAGTGTCCCCAAGGTTCATACAAGCTCAAGAATGATTAAGAGGTTTTCTCAAGTGTCCCCAAGGTTTATACAACTGCTCTAGAATAACTTCAGAGGTTGTCCAAGATGTCCCCAAGGTTCGTAAAAACACTATAGAATGCCTTCCGAGGTTGTCCAAGGTGTACCCAAGGTTTATACATATGCTCTAGAATGTCTTTAGAGGACGTTCCAGGTATCTCCTAGGTTCATACAAACACTCTAGAATGACTTAAGAGGTTATCCAAGGTGTCCCCAAGGTTCATACAAGCACTCAAGAATGCGTTTCGAGGTTGCTCAAGAGTCTCCAAGGTTCATACAAATGCTCTAGAATGACTTCAGGGGTGTTCAAGGTATCTCCAAGGTTTTCCAAATGCTCTAGAATGATTTTCGATGTTGTCTTAAGTGTCCCCAAGGTTCATACCAAACGCTCAAAAATGATTTGGAGGTTGTCTCAAGTGTCCCGAAGGTTTCACAAATGCTCTAGAATGACTTCAGAGGTTGTTCAAGGTGTTGCCAAGGTTCGTACAAACACTCTAAAATTCTTTCGAGGTTGTCCAAGGTGTCCCCAAGGTTTATACAAATGCCTCTAAAATGACTCAGAGGATGTCCAAGGTGTCCCCAAGGCTCATACAAGCACTAGAATGCGTTCTGAGTTTGTCTAAGGCGTCCCCAATGTTCATACAAATGCTATAGAATGACTTCCAGGGATGTTCAAGGTGTCCCCAAGGTTCTTACCACACTCAAGAATGATTTTATATGTTGTCCAAGGTGTCCCCTAGGTTGGGACAAACACTCTAGAATGCCTTCCGAGTTATTCCAAGGTGTCCCAATGTTTATACAAATGTTCTAGAATGACTTAGAGGTTGTTCAAGGTATCTTCAAGGTTCATACAAACACTCTAGTATGACCTCAGAGGTTATCCAAGGTGTCCTCAAGGTTCATACAAACCATCAAGAAAGATTTAAAAGGTTGCCTCAGGTCTCTAAGGTTATACAAATGCTCTAGAATGACTTCAGAGGTTGTTCAAGATGTCCCCAAGGTTTATACAAATGCTCTAGAATGACTACAGAGGTTATCCAAGGTATCCCCAAGGTTCATACAAACCCTCAAGAATGATTTAAAGGTGTATCAAGTGTCTCCAAGGTTTTAAAAATGCTCTAGAATGACTTCCGAGGTTGTCCAAGGGTCCCCAAGGTTTATACAAATGCTCTACAAAGATTAAAGGTTTCTCAAGTGTCCCCAAGGTTCATACAAACGCCTAAGAATGATTTAAAGTTGTTCTAGGTATCCCCAAGGTTTATACAAAAGCTCCTAAATGACTTAAGAGCTTGTTGAAGGTATCTCCAAGGTCATACAAACACTCTAGAATGACTTCAGAGGTTATCCAAGGTGTCCCCTAGGTTTATACTAGCACTCTAGAATGTGTTCCGAGGTTGTCTCAAGTGTCCCCAGGGTTCTACAAATGCTCTAGGATGACTTCAGAGGTTGTCCAAGGTGTCCCCAAGGTTTATACAAATGCTCTAGAATGACTTCAAGGTTCATACAAACGCTCAAAAAAGATTTTAGATGTTGTATCAAGTGTCTCCAAGGTTTATACAGATGATCTAGGATGACTCAGAAGTTATCCAAGGTGTCCCCAGGGTTCATACAAACACTCTAGAATGCGTTCCGAGGTTGTCTCAAGTGTCCCCAAGGTTCATACAAATGCTCTAGAATGACTTCGGGGGTGTTCAAGGTATCTCCAAGGTTCATACAAATGCTCTAGAATGACTACAGAGGTTATCCAAGGTGTCCTCAAGGTTCATACAAACCATCAAGAAAGATTTTAGAGGTTGTATCAAGTGTCTCCAAGGTTTATACAAATGCTATAGAATGACTTCAGAGGTTGTTCAGGTATCTCCAAGGTTTATACAAATGCTCTAGAAAGATTTTAGATGCTGTCTCAAGTGTCCCCAAGGTTCGTACATACGCTCAAGAAAGATTTTAGAGGTTGTCTCAAGCGTCCCCAAGGTTTATACAAATGTTCTAGAATGACTTAAGAGCTTGTTCAAGGTTCCCCTAGCTTTATACTAGCACTCTAGAATGTGTTCCGAGGTTGTCTCAAGTGTCTCCAAGGTTCATACAAATGCTCTAGAATGACTTCGGGGGTGGTTCAAGGTATCTTCAAGGTTTATACAATTTCTCTAGAATGACTTCAGAGGTTGTACAAGGTATCTTAAAGGTTTATACAAATGCTCTAGAATGATTTTAGAGGTTGTATCAAGTTTCTCCAAGGTTAATACAAATGATCTAGAATGACTTCAGAGGTTGTCCAAGGTGTCCCCAAGGTTCATACAAGCACTCTAGAATACATTCCAAAGTTGTCCAAGGTGTCCCAAAGGTTTATACAAATGATATTGAATGACTTCAGAGGTTGTTCAAAATATCTCCAAGGTTTAAACAAACACTCTAGAATGATTTCAGAGGTTATCCAAGGTGCCCAAGTTTCATACAAGCACTCTAGAATGCTTTCCTAAGTGTCCAAGGTGTCCCCAAGGTTTATACAAATGCTCTAGAATGACTTTAGAGATTCTTCAAGGTATCTCCAAGGTTTAAAACAAACACTCGAGAATGACTTCAGAGGTTATTCCAAGGTGTCCCCAAGATTCATACAAGCACTCTTGAACGATTTTAGAGGTTGTTCAAGATGTCCCCAAGGTTAATAGAAATGCTCTAGCATGACTTCAGAGGTTGTTCAAGGTATCTCCAAGGTTATACAAATGCTCTAGAATGACTACAGAGGTTGTCCAGGGTGACCCCAAGGTTCATACAAACACTCTAGAATGCCTTCCGAGGTTGTCCAAGGGTCCCCAAGGCTTATACAAATGCTCTAGAATGACTTCAGAGTTGTTCAAGGTATCTCCAAGGTTTATAGAAATGCTCTAGAATGGTTTTCAATGTTGTCTCAAGTGTCCCAAGGTTCATAAAAAACGCTCAAGAATGATTTTAGAGGTGTCCAAGGTGTCCCCAAGGTATGTACAAAAACTCTAGAATGCCTTACGAGGATTCCAAGGTGTCCCAAGGTTTATACAAATGCTATAGAATGTCTTTAGAGGACGTTCCAGGTATCTCCAAGGTTTATACAAACACTCTAGAATGACTTCGGGGGTTGTTCAAGGTATCTCCAAGTTTTAAACAAATGCTCTAGAATGACTACAGAGGTTATCCTAGGTATCCCCAAGGTTCAAACAAACCATCAAGAAAGATTTTAGAGGTTGTATCAAGTGTCTCCAAGGTTTATACCAATGATCTAGAATGACTTCAGATGTTGTCCAAGGTGTCCCCAAGGTTCATACAAGCACTCTAGAAGCGTTCCGAGGTTGTCTCAAATGTCCCCAAGGTTCAAACAAATGCTCTAGAATGACTTCGGGGGTTGTTCAAGGTATCTCCAAGGTTTATACAAATGCTCTAGAATGACTACAGAGGTTATCAAGGTATCCCCAGGTTCATCCGAACGCTCAAGAATGATTTAGAGGTTGTCTCAAGTGTCCCCAAGGATTCTACAAATGCTCTAGAATGACTTCTGAGGTTGGCCAAGGTGTCCCCAAGGTTCGTACAAACACTCTAGAATGCCTTCCGAGGTTGTCCAAGGTGTCCCCAAGGTTTATACAAATGCTCTAGAATGACTTGAGAGGTTCATACAAACGCTCAAAAAGATTTTAGATGTTGTATCAAGTGTCTCCAAGGTTTATACAGATGATCTAGGATGACTTCAGAGGTTATCCAAGGTGTCCCCATGGTTCATACAAACACTCTAGAATGCGTTCAGAGGTTGTCTCAAGTGTCCCCAAGGTTTATACAAATGCCTTAGAATGACTTCGGAGGTGTTCAAGGTATCTCCAAGGTTCATACAAATGCTCTAGAATGACTACAGAGGTTATCCAAGGTATCATCAAGGTTAATACAAACCATCAAGAAAGATTTTAGAGGTTGTATCAAGTGTCTCCAAGGTTTATACAAATGCTATAGAATGACTTCAGAGGTTGTTCAAGGTATCTCCAAGGTTTATACAAATGCTCTAGAATGATTTTAGATGCTGTCTCAAGTGTTCCCAAAGTTCGTACAAACGCTCAAGAAAGATTTTAGAGGTTGTCTCAAGCGTCCCCAAGGTTTATACAAATGCTCTAGAATGACTTAAGGGCTTGTTCAAGGTATCTCCAAGGTTCATCAAAAAACTCTAGAATAACTTCAGTGGTTATTCAAGGTGTCCCCTAGGTTTATACTAGCACTCTAGAATGTGTTCCGAGGTTGTCTCAAGTGTCCCCAAGGTTTCAACAATGCTCTAGAATGACTTCAGAGGTTGTTCAAGGTATCTCCAAGGTTCATACACATGCTCTAGAATGACTTCAGAGGTTGTCCAAGGTGTCCTCAAGGTTCATACAAACACTCTAGGATGACTTCAGAGGTTGTCCAAGGTGTCCCCAAGGTTTATACAAATGCTATAGAATGACTTCAGAGGTTGTTCAAGGTATCTCCAAGGTTTATACAAATGCTCTAGAATGATTTTAGATGTTGTCTCAAGTGTCCCCAAGGTTCATACAAACGCTCAAGAATGATTAAGAGGTTTTCTCAAGTGTCCCCAAGGTTATACAACTGCTCTAGAATAACTTCAGAGGTTGTCCAAGATGTCCCAAGGTTCGTAAAAACACTATAGAATGCCTTCCGAGGTTGTCCAAGGTGTACCCAAGGTTTATACATATGCTCTAGAATGTCTATAGAGGACGTTCAGGTATCTCCTAGGTTCATACAAACACTCTAGAATGACTTAAGAGGTTATCCAAGGTGTCCCCAGGTTCATACAAGCACTCAAGAATGCGTTTCGATCGAGGTTGCCTCAAGAGTCTCCAAGGTTCATACAAATGCTCTAAAATGACTTCAGGGGTTGTTCAAGGTATCTCCAAGGTTTTCCAAATGCTCTAGAATGATTTTCGATGTTGTCTAAGTGTCCCCAAGGTTCATACAAACGCTCAAAAATGATTTTGGAGGTTGTTCTCAAGTGTCCCGAAGGTTTATACAAATGCTCTAGATGACTTCAGAGGTTGTCCAAGGTGTTGCCAAGGTTCGTACAAACACTCTAAAATTCCTTTCGAGGTTGTCCAAGGTGTCCCCAAGGTTTATAAAATGCTCTAAAATGACTTCAGAGGATGTCCAAGGTGTCCCCAAGGTCATACAAGCACTCTAGAATGCGTTCTGAGTTTGTCTAAGGCGTCCCAATGTTCATACAAATGCTATAGAATGACTTCCAGGGATGTTCAAGGTGTCCCCAAGGTTCTTACCAACACTCAAGAATGATTTTATATGTTGTCCAAGGTGTCCCCTAGGTTGGGACAAACACTCTAGAATGCCTTCCGAGTTATTCAAGGTGTCCCCAATGTTTATACAAATGTTCTAGAATGACTTTAGAGGTTGTTCAAGGTATCTTCAAGGTTCATACAAACACTCTAGTATGACCTCAGAGGTTATCCAAGGTGTCCTCAAGGTTCATACAAACCATCAAGAAAGATTAAAAGGTTGCCTCAAGTGTCTCTAAGGTTTATACAAATGCTCTAGAATGACTTCAGAGGTTGTTCAAGATGTCCCCAAGGTTATACAAATGCTCTAGAATGACTACAGAGGTTATCCAAGGTATCCCCAAGGTTCATACAAACCCTCAAGAATGATTTTAAAGGTTGTATCAAGTGTCTCCAAGGTTTCTAAAAATGCTCTAGAATGACTTCCGAGGTTGTCCAAGGTGTCCCCAGGTTTATACAAATGCTCTACAAAGATTAAAGGTTTCTCAAGTGTCCCCAAGGTTCATACAAACGCCTAAGAATGATTTTAGTGGTTGTTCAAGGTATCCCCAAGGTTTATACAAAAGCTCCTAAATGACTTAAGAGCTTGTTGAAGGTATCTCCAAGGTTCATACAAACACTCTAGAATGACTTCAGAGGTTATCCAAGGTGTCCCTAGGTTTATACTAGCACTCTAGAATGTGTTCCGAGGTTGTCTCAAGTGTCCCCAAGGTTTCTACAAATGCTCTAGGATGACTTCAGAGGTTGTCCAAGGTGTCCCCAAGGTTTATACAAATGCTCTAGAATGACTTCAAAGGTTCATACAAACGCTCAAAAAGATTTTAGATGTTGTATCAAGTGTCTCCAAGGTTTATACAGATGATCTAGGATGACTTCAGAAGTTATCAAGGTGTCCCCAGGGTTCATACAAACACTCTAGAATGCGTTCCGAGGTTGTCTCAAGTGTCCCCAAGGTTCATACAAATGCTCTAGAATGACTTCGGGGGTGTTCAAGGTATCTCCAAGGTTCATACAAATGCTCTAGAATGACTACAGAGGTTATCCAAGGTGTCCTCAAGGTTCATACAAACCATCAAGAAAGATTTTAGAGGTTGTATCAAGTGTCTCCAAGGTTTATACAAATGCTCTAGAATGACTTCCGAGGTTGTCCAAGGTGTCCCCAAGGCATATACAAATGCTATAATGACTTCAGAGTTGTCAAGGTATCTCCAAGGTTTAACAAAATGCTCTAGAAAGATTTTAGATGCTGTCTCAAGTGTCCCCAAGGTTCGTACATACGCTCAAGAAAGATTTTAGAGGTTGTCTCAAGCGTCCCCAAGGTTTATACAAATGTTCTAGAATGACTTAAGAGCTTGTTCAAGGTTTCCCCTAGCTTATATACTAGCACTCTAGAATGTGTCCGAGGTTGTCTCAAGTGTCTCCAAGGTTCATACAAATGCTCTAGAATGACTTCGGGGGTGGTTCAAGGTATCTTCAAGGTTTTACAATTTCTCTAGAATGACTTCAGAGGTTGTACAAGGTATCTTAAAGGTTTATACAAATGCTCTAGAATGATTTTAGAGGTTGTATCAAGTTCTCCAAGGTTAATACAAATGATCTAGAATGACTTCAGAGGTTGTCCAAGGTGTCCCCAAGGTTCATACAAGCACTCTAGAATACATTCCAAAGTTGTCCAAGGTGTCCCAAAGGTTTATACAAATGATATTGAATGACTTCAGAGGTTGTTCAAAATATCTCCAAGGTTTAAACAAAACTCTAGAATGATTTCAGAGGTTATCCAAGGTGCCCCAAGTTTCATACAAGCACTCTAGAATGCTTTCCTAAGTTGTCCAAGGTGTCCCCAAGGTTTATACAAATGCTCTAGAATGACTTTAGAGATTCTTCAAGGTATCTCCAAGGTTTAAACAAACACTCGAGAATGACTTCAGAGGTTATTCCAAGGTGTCCCCAAGATTCATACAAGCACTCTTGAACGATTTTAGAGGTTGTTCAAGATGTCCCCAAGGTTAATAGAAATGCTCTAGCATGACTTCAGAGGTTGTTCAAGGTATCTCCAAGGTTTATACAATGCTCTAGAATGACTACAGAGGTTGTCCAGGGTGACCCCAAGGTTCATACAAACACTCTAGATGCTTCCGAGGTTGTCCAAGGTGTCCCCAAGGCTTATACAAATGCTCTAGAATGACTTCAGAGGTTGTTCAAGGTATCTCCAAGGTTTATAGAAATGCTCTAGAATGATTTTCAATGGTGTCTCAAGTGTCCCAAGGTTCATAAAAAAACGCTCAAGAATGATTTTAGAGGTTGTCCAAGGTGTCCCCAAGGTATGTACAAAAACTCTAGAATGCCTTACGAGGATTTCCAAGGTGTCCCAAGGTTTATACAAATGCTATAGAATGTCTTTAGAGGACGTTCCAGGTATCTCCAAGGTTTATACAAACACTCTAGAATGACTTCGGGGGTGTTCAAGGTATCTCCAAGTTTTAAAACAAATGCTCTAGAATGACTACAGAGGTTATCCTAGGTATCCCCAAGGTTCAAACAAACCATCAAGAAAGATTTTAGAGGTTGTATCAAGTGTCTCCAAGGTTTATACCAATGATCTAGAATGACTTCAGATGTTGTCCAAGGTGTCCCCAAGGTTCATACAAGCACTCTAGAATGCGTTCCGAGGTTGTCTCAAATGTCCCCAAGGTTCAAACAAATGCTCTAGAATGACTTCGGGGGTTGTTCAAGGTATCTCCCAAGGTTTATACAAATGCTCTAGAATGACTACAGAGGTATCCAAGGTCCCCAAAGTTCTACAAACGCTCAAGAATGGTTTTAGAGGTTGTCTCAAGTGTCCCCAAGGTTTATAAAAAAGATCTCGAATGACTTCTGAGGTTGTCCAAGGTGTCCTCAAGGTTCATACAAACACTCTAGAATGACTTCGGAAGTTGTCCAAGGTGTACCCAAGGTTCTTACAAACACTCAAGAATGCCTTTCGAGGTTCATACAAACGCTCAAAAAGATTTTAGATGTTGTATCAAGTGTCTCCAGGTTTTATACAGATGATCTAGGATGACTTCAGAGGTTATCCAAGGTGTCCCCAGGTTCTACAAACACTCTAGAATGCGTTCAGAGGTTGTCTCAAGTGTCCCAAGGTTTATACAATGCCTTAGAATGACTTCGGAGGTGTTCAAGGTATCTCCAAGGTTTATACAAATGCTCTAGAATGACTACAGAGGTTATCCAAGGTATCATCAAGGTTAATACAAACCATCAAGAAAGATTTTAGAGGTTGTATCAAGTGTCTCCAAGGTTTATACAAAATGCTATAGAATGACTTCAGAGGTTGTTCAAGGTATCTCCAAGGTTTTACAAATGCTCTAGAATGACTTAAGGGCTTGTTCAAGTATCTCCAAGGTTCATACAAACACCTAGAATAACTTCAGAGGTTATTCAAGGTGTCCCCTAGGTTTATACTAGCACTCTAGAATGTGTTCGAGGTTGTCTCAAGTGTCCCCAAGGTTTCAACAAATGCTCTAGAATGACTTCAGAGGTGTTCAAGGTGTATCTCCAAGGTTCATACACATGCTCTAGAATGACTTCAGAGGTTGTCCAAGGTGTCCTCAAGGTTCATACAAACACTCTAGGATGACTTCAGAGGTTGTCCAAGGTGTCCCAAGGTTTATACAATGCTTTAGAATGACTTCAGAGGTTGTTCAAGGTATCTCCAAGGTTTATACAAATGCTCTAGAATGATTTTAGATGTTGTCTCAAGTGTCCCCAAGGTTCATACAAACGCTCAAGAATGATTTAAGAGGTTTTCTCAAGTGTTCCCAAGGTTTATACAACTGCTCTAAATAACTTCAGAGGTTGTCCAAGATGTCCCCAAGGTTCGTAAAAACACTATAGAATGCTTCCGAGGTTGTCCAAGGTGTACCAAGGTTTATAACATGCTCTAGAATGTCTTTAGAGGACGTTCCAGTATCTCCTAGGTTCATACAAACACTCTAGAATGACTTAAGAGGTTATCCAAGGTGTCCCCAAGGTTCATACAAAGCACTCTAGAATGCGTTTCGAGGTTGCCTCAAGAGTCTCCAAGGTTCATACAAATGCTCTAGAATGACTTCAGGGGTGTTCAAGGTATCTCCAAGGTTTTCCAAATGCTCTAGAATGATTTCGATGTTGTCTTAAGTGTCCCCAAGGTTCAACAAACGCTCAAAAATGATTTTGGAGGTTGTCTCAAGTGTCCCGAAGGTTTCTACAAATGCTCTAGAATGACTTCAGTGGTTGTCCAAGGTGTTGCCAAGGTTCGTACAAACACTCTAAAATTCCTTTCGAGGTGTCCAAGGTGTCCCCAAGGTTTACAAATGCTCTAAAATGACTTCAGAGGATGTCCAAGGTGTCCCCAAGGCTCATACAAGCACTCTAGAATGCGTTCTGAGTTTGTCTAAGGCGTCCCCAATGTTCATACAAATGCTATAGATGACTTCCAGGGTGTTCAAGGTGTCCCCAGGTTCTTACCAACACTCAAGAATGATTTTATATGTTGTCCAAGGTGTCCCCTAGGTTGGACAAACACTCTAGAATGCTTCCGAGTTATTCCAAGGTGTCCCCAATGGTTTATACAAATGTTCTAGAATGACTTAGAGGTTGTTCAAGGTATCTTCAAGGTTCATACAAACACTCTAGTATGACCTCAGAGGTATCCAGGTGTCCTCAAGGTTCATACAAACCATCAAGAAAGATTTAAAGGTTGCCTCAAGTGTCTCTAAGGTTTATACAAATGCTCTAGAATGACTTCAGAGGTTGTTCAAGATGTCCCAAGGTTTATACAAATGCTCTAGAATGACTACAGAGGTTATCCAAGGTATCCCCAAGGTTCATACAAACCCTCAAGAATGATTTAAGAGGTTGTATCAAGTGTCACCAAGGTTTATACAAATGCTCTAGAATGACTTCCGAGGTTGTCCAGGTGTCCCCAAGGTTTATACAAATGCTCTACAAAGATTAAAGGTTTCTCAAGTGTCCCCAAGGTTCATACAAAACGCCTAAGAATGATTTTAGTGGTTGTTCAAGGGTCCCCAAGGTTTATACAAAAGCTCCTAAATGACTTAAGAGCTTGTTGAAGGTATCTCAAGGTTCATACAAACACTCTAGAATGACTTCAGAGGTTATCCAAGGTGTCCCCTAGGTTTATACTAGCACTCTAGAATGTGTTCCGAGGTTGTCTCAAGTCCCCAAGGTTTCTACAAATGCTCTAGGATGACTTCAGAGGTTGTCCAAGGTGTCCCCAAGGTTTATACAAATGCTCTAGAATGACTTCAAAGTTCATACAAACCATCAAGAAAGATTTTAGATGTTGTATCAAGGTCTCCAAGGTTTATACAAATGTCTAGATGACTTCCAGTATCCAAGGTGTCCCCAGGCATATACAAATGCTATAGAATACTTCAGAGGTTGTCTCAAGGTATCTCCAAGGTTCATACAAATGCTCTAGAAAGATTTTAGGGCTGTCTCAAGTGTCCCCAAGGTTCGTACATCGCTCAAGAAAGATTTTAGAGGTTGTCTCAAAGCGTCCCCAAGGTTTATACAAATGTCTAGAATGACTTAAGAGTTGTTCAAGGTTTCCCCTAGCTTATACTAGCACTCTAGAATGGGTTCGAGGTTGTCTCAAGTGTCTCCAGGTCATACAAATGCTCTAGAATGACTTCGGGGGTGGTCAAGGTATCTTCAAGGTTTATACAATTTCTCTAGAATGACTTCAGAGGTTGTACAAGGTATCTTAAAGGTTATACAAATGCTCTAGAATGATTTTAGGTTGTATCAAGGTCTCCAAGGTTAATACAAATGATCTAGAATGACTTCAGAGGTGTCCAAGGTGTCCCCAAGGTTCATACAAGCACTCTAGAATACATTCCAAAGTTGTCCAAGGTGTCCCAAAGGTTTATACAAATGATATGAATGACTTCAGAGGTTGTTCAAAATATCTCCAAGGTTTAAACAAACACTCTAGAATGATTTCAGAGGTTATCCAAGGTGCCCCAAGTTTCATACAAGCACTCTAGAATGCTTTCCTAAGTTGTCCAAGGTGTCCCCAAGGTTTATACAAATGCTCTAGAATGACTTTAGAGATTCTTCAAGGTATCTCCAAGGTTTAAACAAACACTCGAGAATGACTTCAGAGGTTATTCCAAGGTGTCCCCAAGATTCATACAAGCACTCTTGAACGATTTTAGAGGTTGTTCAAGATGTCCCCAAGGTTAATAGAAATGCTCTAGCATGACTTCAGAGGTTGTTCAAGGTATCTCCAAGGTTTATACAAATGCTCTAGAATGACTACAGAGGTTGTCCAGGGTGACCCCAAGGTTCATACAAACACTCTAGAATGCCTTCCGAGGTTGTCCAAGGTGTCCCCAAGGCTTATACAAATGCTCTAGAATGACTTCAGAGGTTGTTCAAGGTATCTCCAAGGTTTATAGAAATGCTCTAGAATGGTTTTCAATGTTGTCTCAAGTGTCCCCAAGGTTCATAAAAACGCTCAAGAATGATTTTAGAGGTTGTCCAAGGTGTCCCCAAGGTATGTACAAAAACTCTAGAATGCCTTACGAGGATTTCCAAGGTGTCCCCAAGGTTTATACAAATGCTATAGAATGTCTTTAGAGGACGTTCCAGGTATCTCCAAGGTTTATACAAACACTCTAGAATGACTTCGGGGGTTGTTCAAGGTATCTCCAAGTTTAAACAAATGCTCTAGAATGACTACAGAGGTTATCCTAGGTATCCCCAAGGTTCAACAAACCATCAAGAAAGATTTTAGAGGTTGTATCAAGTGTCTCCAAGGTTTATACCAATGATCTAGAATGACTTCAGATGTTGTCCAAGGTGTCCCCAAGGTTCATACAAGCACTCTAGAATGCGTTCCGAGGTTGTCTCAAATGTCCCCAAGGTTCAAACAAATGCTCTAGAATGACTTCGGGGGTTGTTCAAGGTATCTCCAAGGTTTATACAAATGCTCTAGAATGACTACAGAGGTTATCCAAGGTATCCCCAAGGTTCATCCGAACGCTCAAGAATGATTTTAGAGGTTGTCTCAAGTGTCCCCAAGGATTCTACAAATGCTCTAGAATGACTTCTGAGGTTGGCCAAGGTGTCCCCAAGGTTCGTACAAACACTCTAGAATGCCTTCCGAGGTTGTCCAAGGTGTCCCCAAGGTTTATACAAATGCTCTAGAATGACTTGAGAGGTTCATACAAACGCTCAAAAAGATTTTAGATGTTGTATCAAGTGTCTCCAAGGTTTATACAGATGATCTAGGATGACTTCAGAGGTTATCCAAGGTGTCCCCAAGGTTCATACAAACACTCTAGAATGCGTTCACAGGTTGTCTCAAGTGTCCCCAAGGTTTATACAAATGCCTTAGAATGACTTCGGAGGTGTTCAAGGTATCTCCAAGGTTCATACAAATGCTCTAGAATGACTACAGAGGTTATCCAAGGTATCATCAAGGTTAATACAAACCATCAAGAAAGATTTTAGAGGTTGTATCAAGTGTCTCCAAGGTTTATACAAATGCTATAGAATGACTTCAGAGGTTGTTCAAGGTATCTCCAAGGTTTATACAAATGCTCTATAATGATTTTAGATGCTGTCTCAAGTGTTCCCAAAGTTCGTACAAACGCTCAAGAAAGATTTTAGAGGTTGTCTCAAGCGTCCCCAAGGTTTATACAAATGCTCTAGAATGACTTAAGGGCTTGTTCAAGGTATCTCCAAGGTTCATACAAACACTCTAGAATAACTTCAGAGGTTATTCAAGGTGTCCCCTAGGTTTATACTAGCACTCTAGAATGTGTTCCGAGGTTGTCTCAAGTGTCCCCAAGGTTTCAACAAATGCTCTAGAATGACTTCAGAGGTTGTTCAAGGTATCTCCAAGGTTCATACACATGCTCTAGAATGACTTCAGAGGTTGTCCAAGGTGTCCTCAAGTTTCATACAAACACTCTAGGATGACTTCAGAGGTTGTCCAAGGTGTCCCCAAGGTTTATACAAATGCTATAGAATGACTTCAGAGGTTGTTCAAGGTATCTCCAAGGTTTATACAAATGCTCTAGAATGATTTTAGATGTTGTCTCAAGTGTCCCCAAGGTTCATACAAACGCTCAAGAATGATTTAAGAGGTTTTCTGAAGTGTCCCCAAGGTTTATACAACTGCTCTAGAATAACTTCAGAGGTTGTCCAAGATGTCCCCAAGGTTCGTAAAAACACTATAGAATGCCTTCCGAGGTTGTCCAAGGTGTACCCAAGGTTTATACATATGCTCTAGAATGTCTTTAGAGGACGTTCCAGGTATCTCCTAGGTTCATACAAACACTCTAGAATGACTTAAGAGGTTATCCAAGGTGTCCCCAAGGTTCATACAAGCACTCAAGAATGCGTTTCGAGGTTGCCTCAAGAGTCTCCAAGGTTCATACAAATGCTCTAAAATGACTTCAGGGGTTGTTCAAGGTATCTCCAAGGTTTTCCAAATGCTCTAGAATGATTTTCGATGTTGTCTTAAGTGTCCCCAAGGTTCATACAAACGCTCAAAAATGATTTTGGAGGTTGTCTCAAGTGTCCCGAAGGTTTCTACAAATGCTCTAGAATGACTTCAGAGGTTGTTCAAGGTGTTGCCAAGGTTCGTACAAACACTCTAAATTCCTTTCGAGGTTGTCCAAGGTGTCCCCAAGGTTTATACAAATGCTCTAAAATGACTTCAGAGGATGTCCAAGGTGTCCCCAAGGCTCATACAAGCACTCTAGAATGCGTTCTGAGTTTGTCTAAGGCGTCCCCAATGTTCATACAAATGCTATAGAATGACTTCCAGGGATGTTCAAGGTGTCCCCAAGGTTCTTACCAACACTCAAGAATGATTTTATATGTTGTCCAAGGTGTCCCCTAGGTTGGGACAAACACTCTAGAATGCCTTCCGAGTTATTCCAAGGTGTCCCAATGTTTATACAAATGTTCTAGAATGACTTTAGAGGTTGTTCAAGGTATCTTCAAGGTTCATACAAACACTCTAGTATGACCTCAGAGGTTATCCAAGGTGTCCTCAAGGTTCATACAAACCATCAAGAAAGATTTAAAAGGTTGCCTCAAGTGTCTCTAAGGTTTATACAAATGCTCTAGAATGACTTCAGAGGTTGTTCAAGATGTCCCCAAGGTTTATACAAATGCTCTAGAATGACTACAGAGGTTATCCAAGGTATCCCCAAGGTTCATACAAACCCTCAAGAATGATTTTAAAGGTTGTATCAAGTGTCTCCAAGGTTTCTAAAAATGCTCTAGAATGACTTCCGAGGTTGTCCAAGGTGTCCCCAAGGTTTATACAAATGCTCTACAAAGATTAAAGGTTTCTCAAGTGTCCCCAAGGTTCATACAAACGCCTAAGAATGATTTTAGTGGTTGTTCAAGGTATCCCCAAGGTTTATACAAAAGCTCCTAAATGACTTAAGAGCTTGTTGAAGGTATCTCCAAGGTTCATACAAACACTCTAGAATGACTTCAGAGGTTGTCCAAGGTGTCCCCTAGGTTTATACTAGCACTCTAGAATGTGTTCCGAGGTTGTCTCAAGTGTCCCCAAGGTTTCTACAAATGCTCTAGGATGACTTCAGAGGTTGTCCAAGGTGTCCCCAAGGTTTATACAAATGCTCTAGAATGACTTCAGTGGTTCATACAAACGCTCATAAAAGATTTTAGATGTTGTATCAAGTGTCTCCAAGGTTTATACAGATGATCTAGGATGACTTCAGAAGTTATCCAAGGTGTCCCCAAGGTTCATACAAACACTCTAGAATGCGTTCCGAGGTTGTCTCAAGTGTCCCCAAGGTTCATACAAATGCTCTAGAATGACTTCGGGGGTGTTCAAGGTATCTCCAAGGTTCATACAAATGCTCTAGAATGACTACAGAGGTTATCCAAGGTGTCCTCAAGGTTCATACAAACCATCAAGAAAGATTTTAGAGGTTGTATCAAGTGTCTCCAAGGTTTATACAAATGCTTTAGAATGACTTCCGAGGTTGTCCAAGGTGTCCCCAAGGCATATACAAATGCTATAGAATGACTTCAGAGGTTGTTCAAGGTATCTCCAAGGTTTATACAAATGCTCTAGAAAGATTTTAGATGCTGTCTCAAGTGTCCCCAAGGTTCGTACATACGCTCAAGAAAGATTTTAGAGGTTGTCTCAAGCGTCCCCAAGGTTTATACAAATGCTCTAGAATGACTTAAGAGCTTGTTCAAGGTTTCCCCTAGCTTTATACTAGCACTCTAGAATGTGTTCCGAGGTTGTCTCAAGTGTCTCCAAGGTTCATACAAATGCTCTAGAATGACTTCGGGGGTGGTTCAAGGTATCTTCAAGGTTTATACAATTTCTCTAGAATGACTTCAGAGGTTGTACAAGGTATCTTAAAGGTTTATACAAATGCTCTAGAATGATTTTAGAGGTTGTATCAAGTGTCTCCAAGGTTAATACAAATGATCTAGAATGACTTCAGAGGTTGTCCAAGGTGTCCCCAAGGTTCATACAAGCACTCTAGAATACATTCCAAAGTTGTCCAAGGTGTCCCAAAGGTTTATACAAATGATATTGAATGACTTCAGAGGTTGTTCAAAATATCTCCAAGGTTTAAACAAACACTCTAGAATGACTTCAGAGGTTATCCAAGGTGCCCCAAGTTTCATACAAGCACTCTTGAACGATTTTAGAGGTTGTTCAAGATGTCCCCAAGGTTAATAGAAATGCTCTAGCATGACTTCAGAGGTTGTTCAAGGTATCTCCAAGGTTTATACAAATGCTCTAGAATGACTACAGAGGTTGTCCAGGGTGACCCCAAGGTTCATACAAACACTCTAGAATGCCTTCCGAGGTTGTCCAAGGTGTCCCCAAGGCTTATACAAATGCTCTAGAATGACTTCAGAGGTTGTTCAAGGTATCTCCAAGGTTATAGAAATGCTCTAGAATGATTTTCAATGTTGTCTCAAGTGTCCCCAAGGTTCATAAAAACGCTCAAGAATGATTTTAGAGGTTGTCCAAGGTGTCCCCAAGGTATGTACAAAAACTCTAGAATGCCTTACGAGGATTTCCAAGGTGTCCCAAGGTTTATACAAATGCTATAGAATGTCTTTAGAGGACGTTCCAGGTATCTCCAAGGTTTATACAAACACTCTAGAATGACTTCGGGGGTTGTTCAAGGTATCTCCAAGTTTTAAACAAATGCTCTAGAATGACTACAGAGGTTATCCTAGGTATCCCCAAGGTTCAAACAAACCATCAAGAAAGATTTTAGAGGTTGTATCAAGTGTCTCCAAGGTTTATACCAATGATCTAGAATGACTTCAGATGTTGTCCAAGGTGTCCCCAAGGTTCATACAAGCACTCTAGAATGCGTTCCGAGGTTGTCTCAAATGTCCCCAAGGTTCAAACAAATGCTCTAGAATGACTTCGGGGGTTGTTCAAGGTATCTCCAAGGTTTATACAAATGCTCTAGAATGACTACAGAGGTTATCCAAGGTATCCCCAAGGTTCATCCGAACGCTCAAGAATGATTTTAGAGGTTGTCTCAAGTGTCCCCAAGGATTCTACAAATGCTCTAGAATGACTTCTGAGGTTGGCCAAGGTGTCCCCAAGGTTCGTACAAACACTCTAGAATGCCTTCCGAGGTTGTCCAAGGTGTCCTCAAGGTTTATACAAATGCTCTAGAATGACTTGAGAGGTTCATACAAACGCTCAAAAAGATTTTAGATGTTGTATCAAGTGTCTCCAAGGTTTATACAGATGATCTAGGATGACTTCAGAGGTTAGCCAAGGTGTCCCAAGGTTCATACAAACACTCTAGAATGCGTTCAGAGGTTGTCTCAAGTGTCCCCAAGGTTTATACAAATGCCTTAGAATGACTTCGGAGGTTGTTCAAGGTATCTCCAAGGTTCATACAAATGCTCTAGAATGACTACAGAGGTTATCCAAGGATCATCAAGGTTAATCAACAAACAATCTAAGAAAGCTTTAGAGGTTGTATCAAGTGTCTCCAAGGTTTATACCAATGATCTAGAATGACTTCAGATGTTGTCCAAGGTGTCCTCAAGGTTCATACAAACACTCTAGGATGACTTCAGAGGTTGTCCAAGGTGTCCCCAAGGTTTATACAAATGCTATAGAATGACTTCAGAGGTTGTTCAAGGTATCTCCAAGGTTTATACAAATGCTCTAGAATGATTTTAGATGTTGTCTCAAGTGTCCCCAAGGTTCATACAAACGCTCAAGAATGATTTAAGAGGTTTTCTCAAGTGTCCCCAAGGTTTATACAACTGCTCTAGAATAACTTCAGAGGTTGTCCAAGATGTCCCCAAGGTTCGTAAAAACACTATAGAATGCCTTCCGAGGTTGTCCAAGGTGTACCCAAGGTTTATACATATGCTCTAGAATGTCTTTAGAGGACGTTCCAGGTATCTCCTAGGTTCATACAAACACTCTAGAATGACTTAAGAGGTTATCCAAGGTGTCCCCAAGGTTCATACAAGCACTCAAGAATGCGTTTCGAGGTTGCCTCAAGAGTCTCCAAGGTTCATACAAATGCTCTAAAATGACTTCAGGGGTTGTTCAAGGTATCTCCAAGGTTTTCCAAATGCTCTAGAATGATTTTCGATGTTGTCTTAAGTGTCCCCAAGGTTCATACAAACGCTCAAAAATGATTTTGGAGGTTGTCTCAAGTGTCCCGAAGGTTTCTACAAATGCTCTAGAATGACTTCAGAGGTTGTCCAAGGTGTTGCCAAGGTTCGTACAAACACTCTAAAATTCCTTTCGAGGTTGTCCAAGGTGTCCCCAAGGTTTATACAAATGCTCTAAAATGACTTCAGAGGATGTCCAAGGTGTCCCCAAGGCTCATACAAGCACTCTAGAATGCGTTCTGAGTTTGTCTAAGGCGTCCCCAATGTTCATACAAATGCTATAGAATGACTTCCAGGGATGTTCAAGGTGTCCCCAAGGTTCTTACCAACACTCAAGAATGATTTTATATGTTGTCCAAGGTGTCCCCTAGGTTGGGACAAACACTCTAGAATGCCTTCCGAGTTATTCCAAGGTGTCCCCAATGTTTATACAAATGTTCTAGAATGACTTTAGAGGTTGTTCAAGGTATCTTCAAGGTTCATACAAACACTCTAGTATGACCTCAGAGGTTATCCAAGGTGTCCTCAAGGTTCATACAAACCATCAAGAAAGATTTAAAAGGTTGCCTCAAGTGTCTCTAAGGTTTATACAAATGCTCTAGAATGACTTCAGAGGTTGTTCAAGATGTCCCCAAGGTTTATACAAATGCTCTAGAATGACTACAGAGGTTATCCAAGGTATCCCCAAGGTTCATACAAACCCTCAAGAATGATTTTAAAGGTTGTATCAAGTGTCTCCAAGGTTTCTAAAAATGCTCTAGAATGACTTCCGAGGTTGTCCAAGGTGTCCCCAAGGTTTATACAAATGCTCTACAAAGATTAAAGGTTTCTCAAGTGTCCCCAAGGTTCATACAAACGCCTAAGAATGATTTTAGTGGTTGTTCAAGGTATCCCCAAGGTTTATACAAAAGCTCCTAAATGACTTAAGAGCTTGTTGAAGGTATCTCCAAGGTTCATACAAACACTCTAGAATGACTTCAGAGGTTATCCAAGGTGTCCCCTAGGTTTATACTAGCACTCTAGAATGTGTTCCGAGGTTGTCTCAAGTGTCCCCAAGGTTTCTACAAATGCTCTAGGATGACTTCAGAGGTTGTCCAAGGTGTCCCCAAGGTTTATACAAATGCTCTAGAATGACTTCAAAGGTTCATACAAACGCTCAAAAAAGATTTTAGATGTTGTATCAAGTGTCTCCAAGGTTTATACAGATGATCTAGGATGACTTCAGAAGTTATCCAAGGTGTCCCCAGGGTTCATACAAACACTCTAGAATGCGTTCCGAGGTTGTCTCAAGTGTCCCCAAGGTTCATACAAATGCTCTAGAATGACTTCGGGGGTGTTCAAGGTATCTCCAAGGTTCATACAAATGCTCTAGAATGACTACAGAGGTTATCCAAGGTGTCCTCAAGGTTCATACAAACCATCAAGAAAGATTTTAGAGGTTGTATCAAGTGTCTCCAAGGTTTATACAAATGCTATAGAATGACTTCAGAGGTTGTTCAAGGTATCTCCAAGGTTTATACAAATGCTCTAGAAAGATTTTAGATGCTGTCTCAAGTGTCCCCAAGGTTCGTACATACGCTCAAGAAAGATTTTAGAGGTTGTCTCAAGCGTCCCCAAGGTTTATACAAATGTTCTAGAATGACTTAAGAGCTTGTTCAAGGTTTCCCCTAGCTTTATACTAGCACTCTAGAATGTGTTCCGAGGTTGTCTCAAGTGTCTCCAAGGTTCATACAAATGCTCTAGAATGACTTCGGGGGTGGTTCAAGGTATCTTCAAGGTTTATACAATTTCTCTAGAATGACTTCAGAGGTTGTACAAGGTATCTTAAAGGTTTATACAAATGCTCTAGAATGATTTTAGAGGTTGTATCAAGTGTCTCCAAGGTTAATACAAATGATCTAGAATGACTTCAGAGGTTGTCCAAGGTGTCCCCAAGGTTCATACAAGCACTCTAGAATACATTCCAAAGTTGTCCAAGGTGTCCCAAAGGTTTATACAAATGATATTGAATGACTTCAGAGGTTGTTCAAAATATCTCCAAGGTTTAAACAAACACTCTAGAATGATTTCAGAGGTTATCCAAGGTGCCCCAAGTTTCATACAAGCACTCTAGAATGCTTTCCTAAGTTGTCCAAGGTGTCCCCAAGGTTTATACAAATGCTCTAGAATGACTTTAGAGATTCTTCAAGGTATCTCCAAGGTTTAAACAAACACTCGAGAATGACTTCAGAGGTTATTCCAAGGTGTCCCCAAGATTCATACAAGCACTCTTGAACGATTTTAGAGGTTGTTCAAGATGTCCCCAAGGTTAATAGAAATGCTCTAGCATGACTTCAGAGGTTGTTCAAGGTATCTCCAAGGTTTATACAAATGCTCTAGAATGACTACAGAGGTTGTCCAGGGTGACCCCAAGGTTCATACAAACACTCTAGAATGCCTTCCGAGGTTGTCCAAGGTGTCCCCAAGGCTTATACAAATGCTCTAGAATGACTTCAGAGGTTGTTCAAGGTATCTCCAAGGTTTATAGAAATGCTCTAGAATGATTTTCAATGTTGTCTCAAGTGTCCCCAAGGTTCATAAAAACGCTCAAGAATGATTTTAGAGGTTGTCCAAGGTGTCCCCAAGGTATGTACAAAAACTCTAGAATGCCTTACGAGGATTTCCAAGGTGTCCCCAAGGTTTATACAAATGCTATAGAATGTCTTTAGAGGACGTTCCAGGTATCTCCAAGGTTTATACAAACACTCTAGAATGACTTCGGGGGTTGTTCAAGGTATCTCCAAGTTTTAAACAAATGCTCTAGAATGACTACAGAGGTTATCCTAGGTATCCCCAAGGTTCAAACAAACCATCAAGAAAGATTTTAGAGGTTGTATCAAGTGTCTCCAAGGTTTATACCAATGATCTAGAATGACTTCAGATGTTGTCCAAGGTGTCCCCAAGGTTCATACAAGCACTCTAGAATGCGTTCCGAGGTTGTCTCAAATGTCCCCAAGGTTCAAACAAATGCTCTAGAATGACTTCGGGGGTTGTTCAAGGTATCTCCAAGGTTTATACAAATGCTCTAGAATGACTACAGAGGTTATCCAAGGTATCCCCAAGGTTCATCCGAACGCTCAAGAATGATTTTAGAGGTTGTCTCAAGTGTCCCCAAGGATTCTACAAATGCTCTAGAATGACTTCTGAGGTTGGCCAAGGTGTCCCCAAGGTTCGTACAAACACTCTAGAATGCCTTCCGAGGTTGTCCAAGGTGTCCCCAAGGTTTATACAAATGCTCTAGAATGACTTGAGAGGTTCATACAAACGCTCAAAAAGATTTTAGATGTTGTATCAAGTGTCTCCAAGGTTTATACAGATGATCTAGGATGACTTCAGAGGTTATCCAAGGTGTCCCCAAGGTTCATACAAACACTCTAGAATGCGTTCAGAGGTTGTCTCAAGTGTCCCCAAGGTTTATACAAATGCCTTAGAATGACTTCGGAGGTGTTCAAGGTATCTCCAAGGTTCATACAAATGCTCTAGAATGACTACAGAGGTTATCCAAGGTATCATCAAGGTTAATACAAACCATCAAGAAAGATTTTAGAGGTTGTATCAAGTGTCTCCAAGGTTTATACAAATGCTATAGAATGACTTCAGAGGTTGTTCAAGGTATCTCCAAGGTTTATACAAATGCTCTATAATGATTTTAGATGCTGTCTCAAGTGTTCCCAAAGTTCGTACAAACGCTCAAGAAAGATTTTAGAGGTTGTCTCAAGCGTCCCCAAGGTTTATACAAATGCTCTAGAATGACTTAAGGGCTTGTTCAAGGTATCTCCAAGGTTCATACAAACACTCTAGAATAACTTCAGAGGTTATTCAAGGTGTCCCCTAGGTTTATACTAGCACTCTAGAATGTGTTCCGAGGTTGTCTCAAGTGTCCCCAAGGTTTCAACAAATGCTCTAGAATGACTTCAGAGGTTGTTCAAGGTATCTCCAAGGTTCATACACATGCTCTAGAATGACTTCAGAGGTTGTCCAAGGTGTCCTCAAGGTTCATACAAACACTCTAGGATGACTTCAGAGGTTGTCCAAGGTGTCCCCAAGGTTTATACAAATGCTATAGAATGACTTCAGAGGTTGTTCAAGGTATCTCCAAGGTTTATACAAATGCTCTAGAATGATTTTAGATGTTGTCTCAAGTGTCCCCAAGGTTCATACAAACGCTCAAGAATGATTTAAGAGGTTTTCTCAAGTGTCCCCAAG
This sequence comes from Anopheles merus, assembly GCF_017562075.2. NCBI lineage: Eukaryota > Metazoa > Arthropoda > Insecta > Diptera > Culicidae > Anopheles > Anopheles merus. The sequence continues at coordinate 5,895 of NW_024428415.1, read as the reverse complement.
GTTTATACAACTGCTCTAGAATAACTTCAGAGGTTGTCCAAGATGTCCCCAAGGTTCGTAAAAACACTATAGAATGCCTTCCGAGGTTGTCCAAGGTGTACCCAAGGTTTATACATATGCTCTAGAATGTCTTTAGAGGACGTTCCAGGTATCTCCTAGGTTCATACAAACACTCTAGAATGACTTAAGAGGTTATCCAAGGTGTCCCCAAGGTTCATACAAGCACTCAAGAATGCGTTTCGAGGTTGCCTCAAGAGTCTCCAAGGTTCATACAAATGCTCTAAAATGACTTCAGGGGTTGTTCAAGGTATCTCCAAGGTTTTCCAAATGCTCTAGAATGATTTTCGATGTTGTCTTAAGTGTCCCCAAGGTTCATACAAACGCTCAAAAATGATTTTGGAGGTTGTCTCAAGTGTCCCGAAGGTTTCTACAAATGCTCTAGAATGACTTCAGAGGTTGTCCAAGGTGTTGCCAAGGTTCGTACAAACACTCTAAAATTCCTTTCGAGGTTGTCCAAGGTGTCCCCAAGGTTTATACAAATGCTCTAAAATGACTTCAGAGGATGTCCAAGGTGTCCCCAAGGCTCATACAAGCACTCTAGAATGCGTTCTGAGTTTGTCTAAGGCGTCCCCAATGTTCATACAAATGCTATAGAATGACTTCCAGGGATGTTCAAGGTGTCCCCAAGGTTCTTACCAACACTCAAGAATGATTTTATATGTTGTCCAAGGTGTCCCCTAGGTTGGGACAAACACTCTAGAATGCCTTCCGAGTTATTCCAAGGTGTCCCCAATGTTTATACAAATGTTCTAGAATGACTTTAGAGGTTGTTCAAGGTATCTTCAAGGTTCATACAAACACTCTAGTATGACCTCAGAGGTTATCCAAGGTGTCCTCAAGGTTCATACAAACCATCAAGAAAGATTTAAAAGGTTGCCTCAAGTGTCTCTAAGGTTTATACAAATGCTCTAGAATGACTTCAGAGGTTGTTCAAGATGTCCCCAAGGTTTATACAAATGCTCTAGAATGACTACAGAGGTTATCCAAGGTATCCCCAAGGTTCATACAAACCCTCAAGAATGATTTTAAAGGTTGTATCAAGTGTCTCCAAGGTTTCTAAAAATGCTCTAGAATGACTTCCGAGGTTGTCCAAGGTGTCCCCAAGGTTTATACAAATGCTCTACAAAGATTAAAGGTTTCTCAAGTGTCCCCAAGGTTCATACAAACGCCTAAGAATGATTTTAGTGGTTGTTCAAGGTATCCCCAAGGTTTATACAAAAGCTCCTAAATGACTTAAGAGCTTGTTGAAGGTATCTCCAAGGTTCATACAAACACTCTAGAATGACTTCAGAGGTTATCCAAGGTGTCCCCTAGGTTTATACTAGCACTCTAGAATGTGTTCCGAGGTTGTCTCAAGTGTCCCCAAGGTTTCTACAAATGCTCTAGGATGACTTCAGAGGTTGTCCAAGGTGTCCCCAAGGTTTATACAAATGCTCTAGAATGACTTCAGAGGTTCATACAAACGCTCAAAAAAGATTTTAGATGTTGTATCAAGTGTCTCCAAGGTTTATACAGATGATCTAGGATGACTTCAGAAGTTATCCAAGGTGTCCCCAGGGTTCATACAAACACTCTAGAATGCGTTCCGAGGTTGTCTCAAGTGTCCCCAAGGTTCATACAAATGCTCTAGAATGACTTCGGGGGTGTTCAAGGTATCTCCAAGGTTCATACAAATGCTCTAGAATGACTACAGAGGTTATCCAAGGTGTCCTCAAGGTTCATACAAACCATCAAGAAAGATTTTAGAGGTTGTATCAAGTGTCTCCAAGGTTTATACAAATGCTTTAGAATGACTTCCGAGGTTGTCCAAGGTGTCCCCAAGGCATATACAAATGCTATAGAATGACTTCAGAGGTTGTTCAAGGTATCTCCAAGGTTTATACAAATGCTCTAGAAAGATTTTAGATGCTGTCTCAAGTGTCCCCAAGGTTCGTACATACGCTCAAGAAAGATTTTAGAGGTTGTCTCAAGCGTCCCCAAGGTTTATACAAATGCTCTAGAATGACTTAAGAGCTTGTTCAAGGTTTCCCCTAGCTTTATACTAGCACTCTAGAATGTGTTCCGAGGTTGTCTCAAGTGTCTCCAAGGTTCATACAAATGCTCTAGAATGACTTCGGGGGTGGTTCAAGGTATCTTCAAGGTTTATACAATTTCTCTAGAATGACTTCAGAGGTTGTACAAGGTATCTTAAAGGTTTATACAAATGCTCTAGAATGATTTTAGAGGTTGTATCAAGTGTCTCCAAGGTTAATACAAATGATCTAGAATGACTTCAGAGGTTGTCCAAGGTGTCCCCAAGGTTCATACAAGCACTCTAGAATACATTCCAAAGTTGTCCAAGGTGTCCCAAAGGTTTATACAAATGATATTGAATGACTTCAGAGGTTGTTCAAAATATCTCCAAGGTTTAAACAAACACTCTAGAATGACTTCAGAGGTTATCCAAGGTGCCCCAAGTTTCATACAAGCACTCTAGAATGCTTTCCTAAGTTGTCCAAGGTGTCCCCAAGGTTTATACAAATGCTCTAGAATGACTTTAGAGATTCTTCAAGGTATCTCCAAGGTTTAAACAAACACTCGAGAATGACTTCAGAGGTTATTCCAAGGTGTCCCCAAGATTCATACAAGCACTCTTGAACGATTTTAGAGGTTGTTCAAGATGTCCCCAAGGTTAATAGAAATGCTCTAGCATGACTTCAGAGGTTGTTCAAGGTATCTCCAAGGTTTATACAAATGCTCTAGAATGACTACAGAGGTTGTCCAGGGTGACCCCAAGGTTCATACAAACACTCTAGAATGCCTTCCGAGGTTGTCCAAGGTGTCCCCAAGGCTTATACAAATGCTCTAGAATGACTTCAGAGGTTGTTCAAGGTATCTCCAAGGTTTATAGAAATGCTCTAGAATGATTTTCAATGTTGTCTCAAGTGTCCCCAAGGTTCATAAAAACGCTCAAGAATGATTTTAGAGGTTGTCCAAGGTGTCCCCAAGGTATGTACAAAAACTCTAGAATGCCTTACGAGGATTTCCAAGGTGTCCCCAAGGTTTATACAAATGCTATAGAATGTCTTTAGAGGACGTTCCAGGTATCTCCAAGGTTTATACAAACACTCTAGAATGACTTCGGGGGTTGTTCAAGGTATCTCCAAGTTTTAAACAAATGCTCTAGAATGACTACAGAGGTTATCCTAGGTATCCCCAAGGTTCAAACAAACCATCAAGAAAGATTTTAGAGGTTGTATCAAGTGTCTCCAAGGTTTATACCAATGATCTAGAATGACTTCAGATGTTGTCCAAGGTGTCCCCAAGGTTCATACAAGCACTCTAGAATGCGTTCCGAGGTTGTCTCAAATGTCCCCAAGGTTCAAACAAATGCTCTAGAATGACTTCGGGGGTTGTTCAAGGTATCTCCAAGGTTTATACAAATGCTCTAGAATGACTACAGAGGTTATCCAAGGTATCCCCAAGGTTCATCCGAACGCTCAAGAATGATTTTAGAGGTTGTCTCAAGTGTCCCCAAGGATTCTACAAATGCTCTAGAATGACTTCTGAGGTTGGCCAAGGTGTCCCCAAGGTTCGTACAAACACTCTAGAATGCCTTCCGAGGTTGTCCAAGGTGTCCCCAAGGTTTATACAAATGCTCTAGAATGACTTGAGAGGTTCATACAAACGCTCAAAAAGATTTTAGATGTTGTATCAAGTGTCTCCAAGGTTTATACAGATGATCTAGGATGACTTCAGAGGTTATCCAAGGTGTCCCCAAGGTTCATACAAACACTCTAGAATGCGTTCAGAGGTTGTCTCAAGTGTCCCCAAGGTTTATACAAATGCCTTAGAATGACTTCGGAGGTGTTCAAGGTATCTCCAAGGTTCATACAAATGCTCTAGAATGACTACAGAGGTTATCCAAGGTATCATCAAGGTTAATACAAACCATCAAGAAAGATTTTAGAGGTTGTATCAAGTGTCTCCAAGGTTTATACAAATGCTATAGAATGACTTCAGAGGTTGTTCAAGGTATCTCCAAGGTTTATACAAATGCTCTATAATGATTTTAGATGCTGTCTCAAGTGTTCCCCAAGTTCGTACAAACGCTCAAGAAAGATTTTAGAGGTTGTCTCAAGCGTCCCCAAGGTTTATACAAATGCTCTAGAATGACTTAAGGGCTTGTTCAAGGTATCTCCAAGGTTCATACAAACACTCTAGAATAACTTCAGAGGTTATTCAAGGTGTCCCCTAGGTTTATACTAGCACTCTAGAATGTGTTCCGAGGTTGTCTCAAGTGTCCCCAAGGTTTCTACAAATGCTCTAGAATGACTTCAGAGGTTGTTCAAGGTATCTCCAAGGTTCATACACATGCTCTAGAATGACTTCAGAGGTTGTCCAAGGTGTCCTCAAGTTTCATACAAACACTCTAGGATGACTTCAGAGGTTGTCCAAGGTGTCCCCAAGGTTTATACAAATGCTATAGAATGACTTCAGAGGTTGTTCAAGGTATCTCCAAGGTTTATACAAATGCTCTAGAATGATTTTAGATGTTGTCTCAAGTGTCCCCAAGGTTCATACAAACGCTCAAGAATGATTTAAGAGGTTTTCTGAAGTGTCCCCAAGGTTTATACAACTGCTCTAGAATAACTTCAGAGGTTGTCCAAGATGTCCCCAAGGTTCGTAAAAACACTATAGAATGCCTTCCGAGGTTGTCCAAGGTGTACCCAAGGTTTATACATATGCTCTAGAATGTCTTTAGAGGACGTTCCAGGTATCTCCTAGGTTCATACAAACACTCTAGAATGACTTAAGAGGTTATCCAAGGTGTCCCAAGGTTCATACAAGCACTCAAGAATGCGTTCCGAGGTTGTCTCAAGAGTCCCCAAGGTTCATACAAATGCTCTAGAATGATTCCAGGGGTTGTTCAAGTATCTCAAAGTTTTTCCAAATGCTCTAGAATGATTTTCGATGTTGTCTTAAGTGTCCCAAGGTTCATACAAACGCTCAAAAATGATTTTGGAGGTTGTCTCAAATGTCCGAAGGTTTCTACAAATGCTCTAGAATGACTTCAGAGGTTGTCCAAGGTGTTGCCAAGGTTCGTACAAACACTCTAAAATTCCTTTCGAGGTTGTCCAAGGTGTCCCCAAGGTTTGATACAAATGCTCTAAAATGACTTCAGAGGATGTCCAAGGTGTCCCCAAGGCTCATACAAGCACTCTAGAATGCGTCTGAGTTTGTCTAAGGCGTCCCCAATGTTCATACAAATGCTATAGAATGACTTCAGGGATGTTCAAGGTGTCCCCAAGGTTCTTACCAACACTCAAGATGATTTTATATGTTGTCCAAGGTGTCCCCTAGGTTGGGACAAACACTCTAGAATGCCTTCCGAGTTATTCCAAGGTGTCCCCAAGTTTATACAAATGTTTCTAGAATGACTTTAGAGGTTGTTCAAGGTATCTTCAAGGTTCATACAAAAACACTCTAGTATGACCTCAGAGGTTATCAAGGTGTCCTCAAGGTTCATACAAACCATCAAGAAAGATTTAAAGGTTGCCTCAAGTGTCGCTAAGGTTTATACAAATGCTCTAGAATGACTTCAGAGGTTGTTCAAGATGTCCCCAAGGTTTATACAAATGCTCTAGAATGACTACAGAGGTTATCCAAGGTATCCCCAAGGTTCATACAAACCCTCAAGAATGATTTTAAAGGTTGTATCAAGTGTCTCCAAGGTTTCTAAAAATGCTCTAGAATGACTTCCGAGGTTGTCAAGGTGTCCCCAAGGTTTATACAAATGCTCTACAAAGATTAAAGGTTTCTCAAGTGTCCCCAAGGTTCATACAAACGACTTCA
>NW_024428414.1:0-29582 GCF_017562075.2 Anopheles merus | reverse complement strand
GAAGTGCTTGGATCCACCATAGAATACCCTCGACAGTCACCAAAGTGCCTCAGAAGTGCTTGGATCCACCATAGAATACCCTCGACAGTCACCAAAAGTGCCTCAGAAGTGCTTGGATCCACCATAGAATACCCTCGACAGTCACCAAAAGTGCCTCAGAAGTGCTTGGATCCACCATAGAATACCCTCGACAGTCACCAAAAGTGCTCTCAGAAGTGCTTGGATCCACCATAGAATACCCTCGACAGTCACCAAAAGTGCCTCAGAAGTGCTTGGATCCACCATAGAATACCCTCGACAGTCACCAAAAGTGCCTCAGAAGTGCTTGGATCCACCATAGAATACCTCGACAGTCACCAAAAGTGCCTCAGAAGTGCTTGGATCCACCATAGAATACCCTCGACAGTCACCAAAAGTGCCTCAGAAGTGCTGGATCCACCATAGAATACCCTCGACAGTCACCAAAAGTGCCTCAGAAGTGCTTGGATCACCATAGAATACCCTCGACAGTCACCAAAAGTGCCTCAGAAGTGCTTGGATCCACCATAGAATACCCTCGACAGTCACCAAAAGTGCCTCAGAAGTGCTTGGATCCACCATAGAATACCCTCGACAGTCACCAAAAGTGCCTCAGAAGTGCTTGGATCCACCATAGAATACCCTCGACAGTCACCAAAAGTGCCTCAGAAGTGCTTGGATCCACCATAGAATACCCTCGACAGTCACCAAAAGTGCCTCAGAAGTGCTTGGATCACCATAGAATACCCTCGACAGTCACCAAAAGTGCCTCAGAAGTGCTTGGATCCACCATAGAATACCCTCGACAGTCACCAAAAAGTGCCTCAGAAGTGCTTGGATCACACCATAGAATACCCTCGACAGTCACCAAAAGTGCCTCAGAAGTGCTTGGATCCACCATAGAATACCCTCGACAGTCACCAAAAGTGCCTCAGAAGTGCTTGGATCCACCATAGAATACCCTCGACAGTCACCAAAAGTGCCTCAGAAGTGCTTGGATCCACCATAGAATACCTCGACAGTCACCAAAAGTGCCTCAGAAGTGCTTGGATCCACCATAGAATACCCTCGACAGTCACCAAAAGTGCCTCAGAAGTGCTTGGATCCACCATAGAATATCCTCGACAGTCACCAAAAGTGCCTCAGAAGTGCTTGGATCCACCATAGAATACCCTCGACAGTCACCAAAAGTGCCTCAGAAGTGCTTGGATCCACCATAGAATACCCTCGACAGTCACCAAAAGTGCCTCAGAAGTGCTTGGATCCACCATAGAATACCCTCGACAGTCACCAAAAGTGCCTCAGAAGTGCTTGGATCCACCATAGAATACCCTCGACAGTCACCAAAAGTGCCTCAGAAGTGCTTGATCCACCATAGAATACCTCGACAGTCACCAAAAGTGCCTCAGAAGTGCTTGGATCCACCATAGAATACCCTCGACAGTCACAAAAGTGCCTCAGAAGTGCTTGGATCCACCATAGAATACCCTCGACAGTCACCAAAAGTGCCTCAGAAGTGCTTGGATCCACCATAGAATACCCTCGACAGTCACCAAAAGTGCCTCAGAAGTGCTTGGATCCACCATAGAATACCCTCGACAGTCACCAAAAGTGCCTCAGAAGTGCTTGGATCCACCATAGAATACCTCGACAGTCACCAAAAGTGCCTCAGAAGTGCTTGGATCCACCATAGAATACCCTCGACAGTCACCAAAAGTGCCTCAGAAGTGCTTGGATCCACCATAGAATACCCTCGACAGTCACCAAAAGTGCCTCAGAAGTGCTTGGATCCACCATAGAATACCTCGACAGTCACCAAAAGTGCCTCAGAAGTGCTTGGATCCACCATAGAATACCCTCGACAGTCACCAAAAGTGCCTCAGAAGTGCTTGGATCCACCATAGAATACCCTCGACAGTCACCAAAAGTGCCTCAGAAGTGCTTGGATCCACCATAGAATACCCTCGACAGTCACCAAAAGTGCCTCAGAAGTGCTTGGATCCACCATAGAATACCCTCGACAGTCACCAAAAGTGCCTCAGAAGTGCTTGGATCCACCATAGAATACCTCGACAGTCACCAAAAAGCCTCAGAAGTGCTTGGATCCACCATAGAATACCCTCGACAGTCACCAAAAGTGCCTCAGAAGTGCTTGGATCCACCATAGAATACCCTCGACAGTCACCAAAAGTGCCTCAGAAGTGCTTGGATCCACCATAGAATACCCTCGACAGTCACCAAAAGTGCCTCAGAAGTGCTTGGATCCACCATAGAATACCCTCGACAGTCACCAAAAGTGCCTCAGAAGTGCTTGGATCCACCATAGAATACCCTCGACAGTCACCAAAAGTGCCTCAGAAGTGCTTGGATCCACCATTAAATACCCTCGACAGTCACCAAAAGTGCCTCAGAAGTGCTTGGATCCACCATAGAATACCCTCGACAGTCACCAAAAGTGCCTCAGAAGTGCTTGGATCACCATAGAATACCCTCGACAGTCACCAAAAGTGCTCTCAGAAGTGCTTGGATCCACCATAGAATACCCTCGACAGTCACCAAAAGTGCCTCAGAAGTGCTTGGATCCACCATAGAATACCCTCGACAGTCACCAAAAGTGCCTCAGAAGTGCTTGGATCCACCATAGAATATCTCCGACAGTAACCAAAAGTGCCTCAGAAGTGCTTGGATCCACCATAGAATAATCTCGACAGTCACCAAAAGTGCCTCAGAAGTGCTTGGATCCACCATAGAATACCCTCGACAGTCACCAAAAGTGCCTCAGAAGTGCTTGGATCACCATAGAATACCTCGACAGTCACCAAAAGTGCCTCAGAAGTGCTTGGATCCACCATAGAATACCCTCGACAGTCACCAAAAGTGCCTCAGAAGTGCTTGGATCCACCATAGAATACCCTCGACAGTCACCAAAAGTGCCTCAGAAGTGCTTGGATCCACCATAGAATACCCTCGAAAGTCACCAAAAGTGCCTCAGAAGTGCTTGGATCCACCATAGAATACCCTCGACAGTCACCAAAAGTGCCTCAGAAGTGCTTGGATCCACCATAGAATACCTCGACAGTCACCAAAAGTGCCTCAGAAGTGCTTGGATCCACCATAGAATACCCTCGACAGTCACCAAAAGTGCCTCAGAAGTGCTTGGATCCACCATAGAATACCCTCGACAGTCACCAAAAGTGCCTCAGAAGTGCTTGGATCCACCATAGAATACCCTCGACAGTCACCAAAAGTGCCTCAGAAGTGCTTGGATCCACCATAGAATACCTCGACAGTCACCAAAAGTGCCTCAGAAGTGCTTGGATCACCATAGAATACCCTCGACAGTCACCAAAAGTGCCTCAGAAGTGCTTGGATCCACCATAGAATACCCTCGACAGTCACAAAAAGTGCCTCAGAAGTGCTTGGATCCACCATAGAATACCCTCGACAGTCACCAAAAGTGCCTCAGAAGTGCTTGGATCCACATAGAATACCCTCGACAGTCACCAAAAGTGCCTCAGAAGTGCTTGGATCCACCATAGAATACCTCGACAGTCACCAAAAGTGCCTCAGAAGTGCTTGGATCACCATAGAATACCCTCGACAGTCACCAAAAGTGCCTCAGAAGTGCTTGGATCCACCATAGAATACCCTCGACAGTCACAAAAGTGCCTCAGAAGTGCTTGGATCCACCATAGAATACCTTCGACAGTCACCAAAAGTGCCTCAGAAGTGCTGGATCACCATAGAATACCCTCGACAGTCACCAAAAGTGCCTCAGAAGTGCTTGGATCCACCATAGAATACCCTCGACAGTCACCAAAAGTGCCTCAGAAGTGCTTGGATCCACCATAGAATACCCTCGACAGTCACCAAAAGTGCCTCAGAAGTGCTTGGATCCACCATAGAATACCCTCGACAGTCACCAAAAGTGCCTCAGAAGTGCTTGGATCCACCATAGAATACCCTCGACAGTCACCAAAAGTGCCTCAGAAGTGCTTGGATCCACCATAGAATACCTCGAAGTCACCAAAAGTGCCTCAGAAGTGCTTGGATCCACCATAGAATACCCTCGACAGTCACCAAAAGTGCCTCAGAAGTGCTTGGATCCACCATAGAATACCTCGACAGTCACCAAAAGTGCCTCAGAAGTGCTTGGATCCACCATAGAATACCCTCGACAGTCACCAAAAGTGCCTCAGAAGTGCTTGGATCCACCATAGAATACCCTCGACAGTCACCAAAAGTGCCTCAGAAGTGCTTGGATCCACCATAGAATACCCTCGACAGTCACCAAAAGTGCCTCAGAAGTGCTTGGATCCACTATAGAATACCTTCGACAGTCACCAAAAGTGCCAGAAGTGCTTGGATCCAGCACAGAATACCCTCGACAGTCACCAAAAGTGCCTCAGAAGTGCTTGGATCCACCATAGAATACCTCGACAGTCACCAAAAGTGCCTCAGAAGTGCTTGGATCCACCATAGAATACCCTCGACAGTCACCAAAAGTGCCTCAGAAGTGCTTGGATCCACCATAGAATACCCCTCCCTAGTGAAAGTCACAAAAAGTGCCTCAGAAGTGCTTGGATCCACCATAGAATACCCTCGACAGTCACCAAAAGTGCCTCAGAAGTGCTTGGATCCACCATAGAATACCCTCGACAGTCACCAAAAGTGCCTCAGAAGTGCTTGATCCACCATAGAATACCCTCGAAAGTCACCAAAAGTGCCTCAGAAGTGCTTGGATCCACCATAGAATACCTCGACAGTCACCAAAAGTGCCTCAGAAGTGCTTGGATCCACCATAGAATACCTCGAAAGTCACCAAAAGTGCCTCAGAAGTGCTTGGATCCACCATAGAATACCCTCGACAGTCACCAAAAGTGCCTCAGAAGTGCTTGGATCCACCATAGAATACCCTCGACAGTCACCAAAAGTGCCTCAGAAGTGCTTGGATCCACCATAGAATACCCTCGAAAGTCACCAAAAGTGCCTCAGAAGTGCTTGGATCCACCATAGAATACCCTCGACAGTCACCAAAAGTGCCTCAGAAGTGCTTGGATCCACCATAGAATACCTCGACAGTCACCAAAAGTGCCTCAGAAGTGCTTGGATCCACCATAGAATACCCTCGACAGTCACCAAAAGTGCCTCAGAAGTGCTTGGATCCACCATAGAATACCCTCGACAGTCACCAAAAGTGCCTCAGAAGTGCTTGGATCCAGCATAGAAAACCCTCGACAGTCACCAAAAGTGCCTCAGAAGTGCTTGGATCCACCATAGAATACCCTAGACAGTCACCAAAAGTGCCTCAGAAGTGCTTGGATCCACCATAGAATACCCTCGACAGTCACCAAAAGTGCCTCAGAAGTGCTTGGATCCACCATAGAATACCCTCGACAGTCACCAAAAGTGCCTCAGAAGTGCTTGGATCCACCATAGAATACCCTACGAAAGTCACAAAAAGTGCCTCAGAAGTGCTTGGATCCACCATAGAATACCCTCGACAGTCACCAAAAGTGCCTCAGAAGTGCTTGGATCCACCATAGAATACCCTCGACAGTCACCAAAAGTGCCTCAGAAGTGCTTGGATCCACCATAGAATACCCTCGACAGTCACCAAAAGTGCCTCAGAAGTGCTTGGATCCACCATAGAATACCCTCGACAGTCACCAAAAGTGCCTCAGAAGTGCTTGGATCCACCATAGAATACCCTCGACAGTCACCAAAAGTGCCTCAGAAGTGCTTGGATCCACCATAGAATACCCCGACAGTCACCAAAAGTGCCTCAGAAGTGCTTGGATCCACCATAGAATACCCTCGACAGTCACCAAAAGTGCCTCAGAAGTGCTTGGATCCACATAGAATACCCTCGACAGTCACCAAAAGTGCCTCAGAAGTGCTTGGATCCACATAGAATACCCTCGACAGTCACCAAAAGTGCCTCAGAAGTGCTTGGATCCACCATAGAATACCCTCGACAGTCACCAAAAGTGCCTCAGAAGTGCTTGGATCCACCATAGAATACCCTCGACAGTCACCAAAAGTGCCTCAGAAGTGCTTGGATCCACCATAGAATACCTTGACAGTCACCAAAAGTGCCAGAAGTGCTTGGATCCAGCACAGAATACCCTCGACAGTCACCAAAAGTGCCTCAGAAGTGCTTGGATCCACCATAGAATACCCTCGACAGTCACCAAAAGTGCCTCAGAAGTGCTTGGATCCACCATAGAATACCCTCGACAGTCACCAAAAGTGCCTCAGAAGTGCTTGGATCCACCATAGAATACCCTCGACAGTCACCAAAAGTGCCTCAGAAGTGCTTGGATCCACCATAGAATACCCTCGACAGTCACCAAAAGTGCCCTCAGAAGTGCTTGGATCCACCATAGAATACCCTCGACAGTCACCAAAAGTGCCTCAGAAGTGCTTGGATCCACCATAGAATACCCTCGACAGTCACCAAAAGTGCCTCAGAAGTGCTTGGATCCACCATAGAATACCCTCGACAGTCACCAAAAGTGCCTCAGAAGTGCTTGGATCCACCATAGAATACCCTCGACAGTCACCAAAAGTGCCTCAGAAGTGCTTGGATCCACCATAGAATACCCTCGACAGTCACCAAAAGTGCCTCAGAAGTGCTTGGATCCACCATAGAATACCCTCGACAGTCACCAAAAGTGCCTCAGAAGTGCTTGGATCCACCATAGAATACACTACAAAGTCACCAAAAGAGCCTCAAAAGTGCTTGGATCCACCATAGAATACCCTCGACAGTCACCAAAAGTGCCTCAGAAGTGCTTGGATCCACCATAGAATACCCTCGACAGTCACCAAAAGTGCCTCAGAAGTGCTTGGATCCACCATAGAATACCCTCGACAGTCACCAAAAGTGCCTCAGAAGTGCTTGGATCCACCATAGAATACCCTCGACAGTCACCAAAGTGCCTCAGAAGTGCTTGGATCCACCATAGAATACCCTGACAGTCACCAAAAGTGCCTCAGAAGTGCTTGGATCCACCATAGAATACCCTCGACAGTCACAAAAAGTGCCTCAGAAGTGCTTGGATCCACCATAGAATACCCTCGACAGTCACCAAAAGTGCCTCAGAAGTGCTTGGATCCACCATAGAATACCCTCGAACAGTCACCAAAAGTGCCTCAGAAGTGCTTGGATCCACCATAGAATACCCTCGACAGTCACCAAAAGTGCCTCAGAAGTGCTTGGATCCACCATAGAATACCCTCGACAGTCACCAAAAGTGCCTCAGAAGTGCTTGGATCCACCATAGAATACCCTCGACAGTCACCAAAAGTGCCTCAGAAGTGCTTGGATCCACCATAGAATACCCTCGACAGTCACCAAAAGTGCCTCAGAAGTGCTTGGATCCACCATAGAATACCCTCGACAGTCACCAAAAGTGCCTCAGAAGTGCTTGGATCCACCATAGAATACCCTCGACAGTCACCAAAAGTGCCTCAGAAGTGCTTGGATCCACCATAGAATACCCTCGACAGTCACCAAAAGTGCCTCAGAAGTGCTTGGATCCACCATAGAATACCCTCGACAGTCACCAAAAGTGCCTCAGAAGTGCTTGGATCCACCATAGAATACCCTCGACAGTCACCAAAAGTGCCTCAGAAGTGCTTGGATCCACCATAGAATACCCTCGACAGTCACCAAAAGTGCCTCAGAAGTGCTTGGATCCACCATAGAATACCCTCGACAGTCACCAAAAGTGCCTCAGAAGTGCTTGGATCCACCATAGAATACCCTCGACAGTCACCAAAAGTGCCTCAGAAGTGCTTGGATCCACCATAGAGAATACCCTCGACAGTCACCAAAGTGCCTCAGAAGTGCTTGGATCCACCATAGAATACCCTCGACAGTCACCAAAAGTGCCTCAGAAGTGCTTGGATCCACATAGAATACCCTCGACAGTCACCAAAAGTGCCTCAGAAGTGCTTGGATCCACATAGAATACCCTCGACAGTCACCAAAAGTGCCTCAGAAGTGCTTGGATCCACCATAGAATACCCTCGACAGTCACCAAAAGTGCCTCAGAAGTGCTTGGATCCACCATAGAATACCCTCGACAGTCACCAAAAGTGCCTCAGAAGTGCTTGGATCCACCATAGAATATCCCGACAGTCACCAAAAGTGCCTCAGAAGTGCTTGGATCCACCATAGAATACCCCCGACAGTCACCAAAAGTGCCTCAGAAGTGCTTGGATCCACCATAGAATACCCTCGACAGTCACCAAAAGTGCCTCAGAAGTGCTTGGATCCACCATAGAATACCCCGACAGTCACCAAAGTGCCTCAGAAGTGCTTGGATCCACCATAGAATACCCTCGACAGTCACCAAAAGTGCCTCAGAAGTGCTTGGATCCACCATAGAATACCCTAGAAAGTCACCAAAAGTGCCTCAGAAGTGCTTGGATCCACCATAGAATACCTCGACAGTCACCAAAAGTGCCTCAGAAGTGCTTGGATCCACCATAGAATACCCTCGACAGTCACCAAAAGTGCCTCAGAAGTGCTTGGATCCACCATAGAATTCAACAGAACAGTCACCAAAGTGCCTCAGAAGTGCTTGGATCCACCATAGAATACCCTCGACAGTCACCAAAAGTGCCTCAGAAGTGCTTGGATCCACCATAGAATACCTCGACAGTCACCAAAAGTGCCTCAGAAGTGCTTGGATCCACCATAGAATACCCTCGACAGTCACCAAAAGTGCCTCAGAAGTGCTTGGATCCACCATAGAATACCCTCGACAGTCACCAAAAGTGCCTCAGAAGTGCTTGGATCCACCATAGAATACCCTCGACAGTCACAAAAAGTCCCTCAGAAGTGCTTGGATCCACCATAGAATACCCTCGACAGTCACCAAAAGTGCCTCAGAAGTGCTTGGATCCACCATAGAATACCCTCGACAGTCACCAAAAGTGCCTCAGAAGTGCTTGGATCCACCATAGAATACCTCGACAGTCACCAAAAGTGCCTCAGAAGTGCTTGGATCCACCATAGAATACCCTCGACAGTCACCAAAAGTGCCTCAGAAGTGCTGGATCCACCATAGAATACCCTCGACAGTCACCAAAAGTGCCTCAGAAGTGCTTGGATCCACCATAGAATACCCTCGACAGTCACCAAAAGTGCCTCAGAAGTGCTTGGATCCACCATAGAATACTCTCGACAGTCACCAAAAGTGCCTCAAAAGTGCTTGGATCCACCATAGAATACCCTCGACAGTCACCAAAAGTGCCTCAGAAGTGCTTGGATCCACCATAGAATACCCTCGACAGTCACCAAAAGTGCCTCAGAAGTGCTTGGATCCACCAAAGAATACCTAGAAAGTCACCAAAAGTGCCTCAGAAGTGCTTGGATCCACCATAGAATACCCTCGACAGTCACCAAAAGTGCCTCAGAAGTGCTTGGATCCACCATAGAATACCTCGACAGTCACCAAAAGTGCCTCAGAAGTGCTTGGATCCACATAGAATACCCTCGACAGTCACCAAAAGTGCCTCAGAAGTGCTTGGATCCACCATAGAATACCCTCGACAGTCACCAAAAGTGCCTCAGAAGTGCTTGGATCCACCATAGAATACCCTCGACAGTCACCAAAAGTGCCTCAGAAGTGCTTGGATCCACCATAGAATACCCTCGACAGTCACCAAAAGTGCCTCAGAAGTGCTTGGATCCACCATAGAATACCCTAGAAAGTCACCAAAAGTGCCTCAGAAGTGCTTGGATCCACCATAGAATACCCTCGACAGTCACCAAAAGTGCCTCAGAAGTGCTTGGATCCACCATAGAATACCCTCGACAGTCACCAAAAGTGCCTCAGAAGTGCTTGGATCCACCATAGAATACCCGGACAGTCACCAAAAGGCCTCAGAAGTGCTTGGATCCACCATAGAATACCCTCGAAAGTCACCAAAAGTGCCTCAGAAGTGCTTGGATCCACCATAGAATACCCTCGACAGTCACAAAAAGTGCCTCAGAAGTGCTTGGATCCACCATAGAATCCTAGACAGTCACAAAAAGTGCCTCAGAAGTGCTTGGATCCACCATAGAATACCCTCGACAGTCACCAAAAGTGCCTCAGAAGTGCTTGGATCCACCATAGAATACCCTCGACAGTCACCAAAAGTGCCTCAGAAGTGCTTGGATCCACCATAGAATACCCTCGAAAGTCACCAAAAGTGCCTCAGAAGTGCTTGGATCCACCATAGAATACCCTCGACAGTCACCAAAAGTGCCTCAGAAGTGCTTGGATCCACCATAGAATACCTCGACAGTCACCAAAAGTGCCTCAGAAGTGCTTGGATCCACCATAGAATACCCTCGAAAGTCACCAAAAGTGCCTCAGAAGTGCTTGGATCCACAAAGAATACCCTAGAAAGTCGACAGTCACAAAAAGTGCCTCAGAAGTGCTTGGATCACCATAGAATACCTCGACAGTCAAAAAAGTGCCTCAGAAGTGCTTGGATCCACCATAGAATACCCTCGACAGTCACCAAAAGTGCCTCAGAAGTGCTTGGATCCACCATAGAATATCCTCGACAGTCACCAAAAGTGCCTCAGAAGTGCTTGGATCCACCATAGAATACCCTAGAAAGTCACAAAAAGTGCCTCAGAAGTGCTTGGATCCACCATAGAATACCCTAGACAGTCACAAAAAGTGCCTCAGAAGTGCTTGGATCCACCATAGAATACCCTCGACAGTCACCAAAAGTGCCTCAGAAGTGCTTGGATCCACATAGAATACCTCGACAGTCACCAAAAGTGCCTCAGAAGTGCTTGGATCCACCATAGAATACCCTCGACAGTCACCAAAAAGTGCCTCAGAAGTGCTTGGATCCACCATAGAATACCCTACAGTCACCAAAAGTGCCTCAGAAGTGCTTGGATCCACCATAGAATACCCTCGACAGTCACCAAAAGTGCCTCAGAAGTGCTTGGATCCACCATAGAATACCCTCGACAGTCACCAAAAGTGCCTCAGAAGTGCTTGGATCCACCATAGAATACCCTCGACAGTCACCAAAAGTGCCTCAGAAGTGCTTGGATCACCATAGAATACCCTCGACAGTCACCAAAAGTGCCTCAGAAGTGCTTGGATCCACCATAGAATACCCTCGAAAGTCACCAAAAGTGCCTCAGAAGTGCTTGGATCCACCATAGAATACCCTCGAACAGTCACAAAAAGTGCCTCAGAAGTGCTTGGATCCACCATAGAATACCTCGACAGTCACCAAAAGTGCCTCAGAAGTGCTTGGATCCACCATAGAATACCCTCGAAAGTCACCAAAAGTGCCTCAGAAGTGCTTGGATCCACCATAGAATACCCTCGACAGTCACCAAAAGTGCCTCAGAAGTGCTTGGATCACCATAGAATACCTCGACAGTCACCAAAAGTGCCTCAGAAGTGCTTGGATCCACCATAGAATACCTCGACAGTCACCAAAAGTGCCTCAGAAGTGCTTGGATCCACCATAGAATACCTCGACAGTCACCAAAAGTGCCTCAGAAGTGCTTGGATCCACCATAGAATACCCTCGACAGTCACCAAAGTGCCTCAGAAGTGCTTGGATCCACAAAAACCCTCGACAGTCACCAAAAGTGCCTCAGAAGTGCTTGGATCCACCATAAATACCCTCGACAGTCACCAAAAGTGCCTCAGAAGTGCTTGGATCCACCATAGAATACCCTCGACAGTCACCAAAAGTGCCTCAGAAGTGCTTGGATCCACCATAGAATACCCTAGAAGTCACCAAAAGTGCCTCAGAAGTGCTTGGATCCACCATAGAATACCTCGACAGTCACCAAAAGGCCTCAGAAGTGCTTGGATCCACCATAGAATACCCTCGACAGTCACAAAAAGTGCCTCAGAAGTGCTTGGATCCACCATAGAATACCCTCGACAGTCACCAAAAGTGCCTCAGAAGTGCTTGGATCCACCATAGAATACCCTCGACAGTCACCAAAAGTGCCTCAGAAGTGCTTGGATCCACCATAGAATACCCTCGACAGTCACCAAAAGTGCCTCAGAAGTGCTTGGATCCACCATAGAATACCTCGACAGTCACCAAAAGTGCCTCAGAAGTGCTTGGATCCACCATAGAATACCCTCGACAGTCACAAAAAGTGCCTCAGAAGTGCTTGGATCCACCATAGAATACCCTCGACAGTCACCAAAAGTGCCTCAGAAGTGCTTGGATCCACATAGAATACCCTCGACAGTCACCAAAAGTGCTCAGAAGTGCTTGGATCCACCATAGAATACCCTCGACAGTCACCAAAAGTGCCTCAGAAGTGCTTGGATCCACCATAGAATACCCTCGACAGTCACCAAAAGTGCCTCAGAAGTGCTTGGATCCACCATAGAATACCCTCGACAGTCACCAAAAGTGCCTCAGAAGTGCTTGGATCCACCATAGAATACCCTCGACAGTCACCAAAAGTGCCTCAGAAGTGCTTGGATCCACCATAGAATACCCGACAGTCACAAAAAGTGCCTCAGAAGTGCTTGGATCCACCATAGAATACCCTCGACAGTCACCAAAAGTGCCTCAGAAGTGCTTGGATCCACCATAGAATACCCTCGACAGTCACCAAAAGTGCCTCAGAAGTGCTTGGATCACCATAGAATACCCCGACAGTCACCAAAAGTGCCTCAGAAGTGCTTGGATCCACCATAGAATACCCTCGACAGTCACCAAAAGTGCCTCAGAAGTGCTTGGATCCACCATAGAATACCCTCGACAGTCACCAAAAGTGCCTCAGAAGTGCTTGGATCCACCATAGAATACTCGACAGTCACCAAAAGTGCCTCAGAAGTGCTTGGATCCACCATAGAATACCCTCGACAGTCACCAAAAGTGCCTCAGAAGTGCTTGGATCCAATAGAATACCCTCGACAGTCACCAAAAGTGCCTCAGAAGTGCTTGGATCCACCATAGAATACCCTCGACAGTCACCAAAAGTGCCTCAGAAGTGCTTGGATCCACCATAGAATACCCTCGACAGTCACCAAAAGTGCCTCAGAAGTGCTTGGATCCACCATAGAATACCCTCGACAGTCACCAAAAGTGCCTCAGAAGTGCTTGGATCCACCATAGAATACCCTCGACAGTCACCAAAAGTGCCTCAGAAGTGCTTGGATCCACATAGAATACCCTCGACAGTCACCAAAAGTGCCTCAGAAGTGCTTGGATCCACCATAGAATACCCTCGACAGTCACCAAAAGTGCCTCAGAAGTGCTTGGATCCACCATAGAATACCCTCGACAGTCACCAAAAGTGCCTCAGAAGTGCTTGGATCCACCATAGAATACCTCGAAAGTCACCAAAAGTGCCTCAGAAGTGCTTGGATCCACCATAGAATACCCTCGACAGTCACCAAAAGTGCCTCAGAAGTGCTTGGATCCACCATAGAATACCTCGACAGTCACCAAAAGTGCCTCAGAAGTGCTTGGATCCACCATAGAATACCCTCGACAGTCACCAAAAGTGCCTCAGAAGTGCTTGGATCCACCATAGAATACCCTCGACAGTCACCAAAAGTGCCTCAGAAGTGCTTGGATCCACCATAGAATACCCTCGACAGTCACGAAAAGTGCTCAGAAGTGCTTGGATCCACCATAGAATACCCTCGACAGTCACCAAAAGTGCCTCAGAAGTGCTTGGATCCACCATAGAACCTCGACAGTCACAAAAAGTGCCTCAGAAGTGCTTGGATCACCATAGAATACCCTCGACAGTCACCAAAAGTGCCTCAGAAGTGCTTGGATCCACCATAGAATACCCTCGACAGTCACCAAAAGTGCCTCAGAAGTGCTTGGATCCACCATAGAATACCCTCGACAGTCACCAAAAGTGCCTCAGAAGTGCTTGGATCCACCATAGATACCCTCGACAGTCACCAAAAGTGCCTCAGAAGTGCTTGGATCCACCATAGAATACCTCGACAGTCACCAAAAGTGCCTCAGAAGTGCTTGGATCCACCATAGAATACCCTCGACAGTCACCAAAAGTGCCTCAGAAGTGCTTGGATCACCATAGAATACCCTCGACAGTCACAAAAGTGCCTCAGAAGTGCTTGGATCCACCATAGAATACCCTCGACAGTCACCAAAAGTGCCTCAGAAGTGCTTGGATCCACCATAGAATACCCTCGACAGTCACCAAAAGTGCCTCAGAAGTGCTTGGATCCACCATAGAATACCTCGACAGTCACCAAAAGTGCCTCAGAAGTGCTTGGATCCACCATAGAATACCCTCGACAGTCACCAAAAGTGCCTCAGAAGTGCTTGGATCCACCATAGAATACCCTCGACAGTCACCAAAAGTGCCTCAGAAGTGCTTGGAACCACCATAGAATACCCTCGACAGTCACCAAAAAGTGCCTCAGAGTGCTTGGATCCACCAGAAATACCTAGAAAGTCACCAAAAAAGCCTCAGAAGTGCTTGGATCCACCATAGAATACCTCGACAGTCACCAAAAGTGCCTCAGAAGTGCTTGGATCCACCATAGAATACCCTCGACAGTCACCAAAAGTGCCTCAGAAGTGCTTGGATCCACCATAGAATACCCTCGACAGTCACCAAAAGTGCCTCAGAAGTGCTTGGATCCACCATAGAATACCCTCGACAGTCACCAAAAGTGCCTCAGAAGTGCTTGGATCCACCATAGAATACCCTCGACAGTCACCAAAAGTGCCTCAGAAGTGCTTGGATCCACCATAGAATACCCTCGACAGTCACCAAAAGTGCCTCAGAAAGGCTTGGATCCACCATAGAATACCCTCGACAGTCACCAAAAGTGCCTCAGAAGTGCTTGGATCCACCATAGAATACCCTCGACAGTCACCAAAAGTGCCTCAGAAGTGCTTGGATCCACCATAGAATACCCTCGACAGTCACCAAAAGTGCCTCAGAAGTGCTTGGATCCACCATAGAATACCTTAGAAATGTTTGGATCCACAATAGAATACCCTCGACAGTCACCAAAAGTGCCTCAGAAGTGCTTGGATCCACCATAGAATCCTCGACAGTCACCAAAAGTGCTCAGAAGTGCTTGGATCCACCATAGAATACCCTCGACAGTCACCAAAAGTGCCTCAGAAGTGCTTGGATCCACCATAGAATACCCTCGACAGTCACCAAAAGTGCCTCAGAAGTGCTTGGATCCACCATAGAATACCCTCGACAGTCACCAAAAGTGCCTCAGAAGTGCTTGGATCCACCATAGAATACCCTCGACAGTCACCAAAAGTGCCTCAGAAGTGCTTGGATCCACCATAGAATACCCTCGACAGTCACCAAAAAGTGCCTCAGAAGTGCTTGGATCCACCATAGAATACCCTCGACAGTCACCAAAAGTGCCTCAGAAGTGCTTGGATCCACCATAGAATACCCTCGACAGTCACCAAAAGTGCCTCAGAAGTGCTTGGATCCACCATAGAATACCTCGACAGTCACCAAAAGTGCCTCAGAAGTGCTTGGATCCACCATAGAATACCCTCGACAGTCACCAAAAGTGCCTCAGAAGTGCTTGGATCCACCATAGAATACCCTCGACAGTCACCAAAAGTGCCTCAGAAGTGCTTGGATCCACCATAGAATACCCTCGACAGTCACCAAAAGTGCCTCAGAAGTGCTTGGATCCACCATAGAATACCCTCGACAGTCACCAAAAGTGCCTCAGAAGTGCTTGGATCCACCATAGAATACCCCGACAGTCACCAAAAGTGCCTCAGAAGTGCTTGGATCCACCATAGAATACCCTCGACAGTCACCAAAAGTGCCTCAGAAGTGCTTGGATCCACCATAGAATACCCTCGACAGTCACCAAAAGTGCCTCAGAAGTGCTTGGATCCACCATAGAATACCCTCGACAGTCACCAAAAGTGCCTCAGAAGTGCTTGGATCCACCATAGAATACCCTCGACAGTCACCAAAAGTGCCTCAGAAGTGCTTGGATCCACCATAGAATACCCTCGACAGTCACCAAAAGTGCCTCAGAAGTGCTTGGATCCACCATAGAATACCCTCGACAGTCACCAAAAGTGCCTCAGAAGTGCTTGGATCCACCATAGAATACCCTCGACAGTCACCAAAAGTGCCTCAGAAGTGCTTGGATCCACCATAGAATACCCTCGACAGTCACCAAAAGTGCCTCAGAAGTGCTTGGATCCACCATAGAATACCCTCGACAGTCACCAAAAGTGCCTCAGAAGTGCTTGGATCCACCATAGAATACCCTCGACAGTCACCAAAAGTGCCTCAGAAGTGCTTGGATCCACCATAGAATACCTCGACAGTCACAAAAAGTGCCTCAGAAGTGCTTGGATCCACCATAGAATACCCTCGACAGTCACCAAAAGTGCCTCAGAAGTGCTTGGATCCACCATAGAATTCTATCGACAGTCACCAAAAGTGCCTCAGAAGTGCTTGGATCCACCATAGAATACCCTCGACAGTCACCAAAAGTGCCTCAGAAGTGCTTGGATCCACCATAGAAATACCTCGACAGTCACCAAAAGTGCCTCAGAAGTGCTTGGATCCACCATAGAATACCCTCGACAGTCACCAAAAGTGCCTCAGAAGTGCTTGGATCCACCATAGAATACCCTCGACAGTCACCAAAAGTGCCTCAGAAGTGCTTGGATCCACCATAGAATACTCGACAGTCACCAAAAGTGCCTCAGAAGTGCTTGGATCCACCATAGAATACCCTCGACAGTCACCAAAAGTGCCTCAGAAGTGCTTGGATCCACCATAGAATACCTCGACAGTCACCAAAAGTGCCTCAGAAGTGCTTGGATCCACCATAGAATACCTCGACAGTCACCAAAAGTGCCTCAGAAGTGCTTGGATCCACCATAGAATACCCTCGACAGTCACCAAAAGTGCCTCAGAAGTGCTTGGATCCACCATAGAATACCCTCGACAGTCACCAAAAGTGCCTCAGAAGTGCTTGGATCCACCATAGAATACCCTCGACAGTCACCAAAAGTGCCTCAGAAGTGCTTGGATCCACCATAGAATACCCTCGACAGTCACCAAAAGTGCCTCAGAAGTGCTTGGATCCACCATAGAATACCCTCGACAGTCACCAAAAGTGCCTCAGAAGTGCTTGGATCACCATAGAATACCCTCGACAGTCACCAAAAGTGCCTCAGAAGTGCTTGGATCCACCATAGAATACCCTCGACAGTCACCAAAAGTGCCTCAGAAGTGCTTGGATCCACCATAGAATACCCTGACAGTCACAAAAAGTGCCTCAGAAGTGCTTGGATCCACCATAGAATACCCTCGACAGTCACCAAAAGTGCCTCAGAAGTGCTTGGATCCACCATAGAATACCCTCGAAGTCACCAAAAGTGCCTCAGAAGTGCTGGATCCACCATAGAATACCCTCGACAGTCACCAAAAGTGCCTCAGAAGTGCTTGGATCCACCATAGAATACCCTCGACAGTCACCAAAAGTGCCTCAGAAGTGCTGGATCCACCATAGAATACCCTCGACAGTCACCAAAAGTGCCTCAGAAGTGCTTGGATCCACCATAGAATACCTCGACAGTCACCAAAAGTGCCTCAGAAGTGCTTGGATCCACCATAGAATACCCTCGACAGTCACCAAAAGTGCCTCAGAAGTGCTTGGATCCACCATAGAATACCCTCGACAGTCACCAAAAGTGCCTCAGAAGTGCTTGGATCCACCATAGAATACCTCGACAGTCACCAAAAGTGCCTCAGAAGTGCTTGGATCCACCATAGAATACCCTCGACAGTCACAAAAAGTGCCTCAGAAGTGCTTGGATCCACCATAGAATACCCTCGACAGTCACCAAAAGTGCCTCAGAAGTGCTTGGATCCACATAGAATCTCGACAGTCACCAAAAGTGCCTCAGAAGTGCTTGGATCCACCATAGAATACCCTCGACAGTCACCAAAAGTGCCTCAGAAGTGCTTGGATCCACCATAGAAATACCTCGACAGTCACCAAAAGTGCCTCAGAAGTGCTTGGATCCACCATAGAATACCCTCGACAGTCACCAAAAGTGCCTCAGAAGTGCTTGGATCCACCATAGAATACCCTCGACAGTCACCAAAAGTGCCTCAGAAGTGCTTGGATCCACCATAGAATACCTCGACAGTCACCAAAAGTGCCTCAGAAGTGCTTGGATCCACCATAGAATACTCGAAAGTCACCAAAAGTGCCTCAGAAGTGCTTGGATCCACCATAGAATACCTCGACAGTCACCAAAAGTGCCTCAGAAGTGCTTGGATCCACCATAGAATACCCTCGACAGTCACCAAAAGTGCCTCAGAAGTGCTTGGATCCACATAGAATACCCTCGACAGTCACCAAAAGTGCCTCAGAAGTGCTTGGATCCCCATAGAATACCCTCGACAGTCACCAAAAGTGCCTCAGAAGTGCTTGATCCACCATAGAATACCCTCGACAGTCACCAAAAGTGCCTCAGAAGTGCTTGGATCCACCATAGAATACCTCGACAGTCACCAAAAGTGCCTCAGAAGTGCTTGGATCCACCATAGAATACCCTCGAAAGTCACCAAAAGTGCCTCAGAAGTGCTTGGATCCACCATAGAATACCCTCGACAGTCACCAAAAGTGCCTCAGAAGTGCTTGGATCCACCATAGAATACCCTCGACAGTCACCAAAAGTGCCTCAGAAGTGCTTGGATCCACCATAGAATACCCTCGACAGTCACCAAAAGTGCCTCAGAAGTGCTTGGATCCACCATAGAATACCCTCGACAGTCACCAAAAGTGCCTCAGAAGTGCTTGGATCCACCATAGACTACCCTCGACAGTCACCAAAGGTGCCTCAGATGTGCTTGGATCCACCATAGAATACCCTAAAAGGCACCAAAAGTGCCTCAGAAGTGCTTGGATCCACCTTAGAATACCCTCGACAGTCACCAAAAGTGCCTCAGAAGTGCTTGGATCCACCATAGAATACCCTCGACAGTCACCAAAAGTGCCTCAGAAGTGCTTGGATCCACCATAGAATACCCTCGAAGTCACCAAAAGTGCCTCAGAAGTGCTGGATCCACCATAGAATACCCTCGACAGTCACCAAAAGTGCCTCAGAAGTGCTTGGATCCACCATAGAATACCCTCGACAGTCACCAAAAGTGCCTCAGAAGTGCTTGGATCCACCATAGAATACCCTCGACAGTCACCAAAAGTGCCTCAGAAGTGCTTGGATCCACCATAGAATACCCTCGACAGTCACCAAAAAGTGCCTCAGAAGTGCTTGGATCCACCATAGAATAACCTCGACAGTCACCAAAAGTGCCTCAGAAGTGCTTGGATCCACCATAGAATACCCTCGACAGTCACCAAAAGTGCCTCAGAAGTGCTGGATCCACCATAGAATACCCTCGACAGTCACCAAAAGTGCCTCAGAAGTGCTTGGATCCACCATAGAATACCCTCGACAGTCACCAAAAGTGCCTCAGAAGTGCTTGGATCCACCATAGAATACCCTCGACAGTCACCAAAAGTGCCTCAGAAGTGCTTGGATCCACCATAGAATACCCTCGACAGTCACCAAAAGTGCCTCAGAAGTGCTTGGATCCACCATAGAATACCCTCGACAGTCACCAAAAGTGCCTCAGAAGTGCTTGGATCCACCATAGAATACCCTCGACAGTCACCAAAAGTGCCTCAGAAGTGCTTGGATCCACCATAGAATACCCTCGACAGTCACCAAAAGTGCCTCAGAAGTGCTTGGATCCACCATAGAATACCTCGACAGTCACCAAAAGTGCCTCAGAAGTGCTTGGATCCACCATAGAATACCCTCGAAAGTCACCAAAAGTGCCTCAGAAGTGCTTGGATCCACCATAGAATACCCTCGACAGTCACCAAAAGTGCCTCAGAAGTGCTTGGATCCACCATAGAATACCTCGACAGTCACAAAAAGTGCCTCAGAAGTGCTTGGATCCACCATAGAATACCCTCGACAGTCACCAAAAGTGCCTCAGAAGTGCTTGGATCCACCATAGAATACCTCGACAGTCACCAAAAGTGCCTCAGAAGTGCTTGGATCCACCATAGAATACCGACAGTCACCAAAAGTGCCTCAGAAGTGCTTGGATCCACCATAGAATACCCTCGACAGTCACCAAAAGTGCCTCAGAAGTGCTTGGATCCACCATAGAATACCCTCGACAGTCACCAAAAGTGCCTCAGAAGTGCTTGGATCCACCATAGAATACCTCGACAGTCACCAAAAGTGCCTCAGAAGTGCTTGGATCCACCATAGAATACCCTCGACAGTCACCAAAAGTGCTCAGAAGTGCTTGGATCCAATAGAATACCCTCGACAGTCACCAAAAGTGCCTCAGAAGTGCTTGGATCCACCATAGAATACCCTCGACAGTCACCAAAAGTGCCTCAGAAGTGCTTGGATCCACCATAGAATAACCTCGACAGTCACCAAAAGTGCCTCAGAAGTGCTTGGATCCACCATAGAATTACCTCGACAGTCACCAAAAGTGCCTCAGAAGTGCTTGGATCCACCATAGAATACCCTCGACAGTCACCAAAAGTGCCTCAGAAGTGCTTGGATCCACCATAGAATACCCTCGACAGTCACCAAAAGTGCCTCAGAAGTGCTTGGATCCACCATAGAATACCCTCGACAGTCACCAAAAGTGCCTCAGAAGTGCTTGGATCCACCATAGAATACCTCGACAGTCACAAAAGTGCCTCAGAAGTGCTTGGATCCACCATAGAATACCTCGACAGTCACCAAAAGTGCCTCAGAAGTGCTTGGATCCACCATAGAATACCCTCGACAGTCACCAAAAGTGCCTCAGAAGTGCTTGGATCCACCATAGAATACCCTCGACAGTCACCAAAAGTGCCTCAGAAGTGCTTGGATCCACCATAGAATACCTCGACAGTCACCAAAAGTGCCTCAGAAGCAGAAGTGCTTGGATCCACCATAGAATACCCTCGACAGTCACCAAAAGTGCCTCAGAAGTGCTTGGATCCACCATAGAATACCCTCGACAGTCACCAAAAGTGCCTCAGAAGTGCTTGGATCCACCATAGAATACCCTCGACAGTCACCAAAAGTGCCTCAGAAGTGCTTGGATCCACCATAGAATACCCTCGACAGTCACCAAAAGTGCCTCAGAAGTGCTTGGATCCACCATAGAATACCTCGACAGTCACCAAAAGTGCCTCAGAAGTGCTTGGATCCACCATAGAATACCCTCGACAGTCACCAAAGTGCCTCAGAAGTGCTTGGATCCACCATAGAATACCTCGAAAGTCACCAAAAGTGCCTCAGAAGTGTGGATCCACCATAGAATACCCTCGACAGTCACCAAAAGTGCCTCAGAAGTGCTTGGATCCACCATAGAATACCCTCGACAGTCACCAAAAGTGCCTCAGAAGTGCTTGGATCCACCATAGAATACCCTCGACAGTCACCAAAAGTGCCTCAGAAGTGCTTGGATCCACCATAGAATACCCCCGACAGTCACCAAAAGTGCCTCAGAAGTGCTTGGATCCACCATAGAATATCCTCGACAGTCACCAAAAGTGCCTCAGAAGTGCTTGGATCCACCATAGAATACCCTCGACAGTCACCAAAAGTGCTTGGATCCACCATAGAATGCTTCGACAGTCACCAACAGTCTCGAAAAGGACCTTGCGGATCCCCATAGAATAGACCCACACAAGTCACAAAAAGTGCCTCAGAAGTGCTTGGATCACATAGAATACCTCGACAGTCACCAAAAGTGCCTCAGAAGTGCTTGGATCCACCATAGAATACCCTCGACAGTCACCAAAAGTGCCTCAGAAGTGCTTGGATCCACCATAGAATACCCTCGACAGTCACCAAAAGTGCCTCAGAAGTGCTTGGATCCACCAAAGAATACCTCGACAGTCACCAAAAGTGCCTCAGAAGTGCGTGGATCCACCATAGAATACCCTCGACAGTCACCAAAAGTGCCTCAGAAAGTGCTTGGATCCACCATATATCCTCGACAGTCACCAGTGCCTCAGAAGTGCTTGGATCCACCATAGAATACCCTCGACAGTCACCAAAAGTGCCTCAGAAGTGCTTGGATCCACCATAGAATACCCTCGACAGTCACCAAAAGTGCCTCAGAAGTGCTTGGATCCACCATAGAATACCCTCGACAGTCACAAAAAGTGCCTCAGAAGTGCTTGGATCCACCATAGAATACCTCGACAGTCACCAAAAGTGCCTCAGAAGTGCTTGGATCCACCATAGAATACCCTCGACAGTCACCAAAAAGTGCCTCAGAAGTGCTTGGATCCACCATAGAATACCTCGACAGTCACCAAAAGTGCCTCAGAAGTGCTTGGATCCACCATAGAATACCCTCGACAGTCACCAAAAGTGCCTCAGAAGTGCTTGGATCCACCATAGAATACCCTCGACAGTCACCAAAAGTGCCTCAGAAGTGCTTGGATCCACCATAGAATACCCTCGACAGTCACCAAAAGTGCCTCAGAAGTGCTTGGATCCACCATAGAATACCCTCGAGAGGTACCAAAAGTGCCTCAGAAGTGCTTGGATCCACCATAGAATACCCTCGACAGTCACCAAAAGTGCCTCAGAAGTGCTTGGATCCACCATAGAATACCTCGACAGTCACCAAAAGTGCCTCAGAAGTGCTTGGATCCACCATAGAATACCCTCGACAGTCACCAAAAGTGCCTCAGAAGTGCTTGGATCCACCATAGAATACCCTCGAAAGTCACCAAAAAGTGCCTCAGAAGTGCTTGGATCCACCATAGAATACCCTCGACAGTCACCAAAAGTGCCTCAGAAGTGCTTGGATCCACCATAGAATACCCTCGACAGTCACCAAAAGTGCCTCAGAAGTGCTTGGATCCACCATAGAATACCCTCGACAGTCACCAAAAGTGCCTCAGAAGTGCTTGGATCCACCATAGACATCCCTCGACAGTCACCAAAAGTGCCTCAGAAGTGCTTGGATCCACATAGAATACCCTCGACAGTCACCAAAAGTGCCTCAGAAGTGCTTGGATCCACCATAGAATACCCTCGAAGGTCACCAAAAGTGCCTCAGAAGTGCTTGGATCCACCATAGAATACCCTCGACAGTCACCAAAAGTGCCTCAGAAGTGCTTGGATCCACCATAGAATACCCTCGACAGTCACCAAAAGTGCCTCAGAAGTGCTTGGATCCACCATAGAATACCCTCGAAGTCACCAAAAGTGCCTCAGAAGTGCTTGGATCCACCATAGAATACCCTCGACAGTCACCAAAAGTGCCTCAGAAGTGCTTGGATCCACCATAGAATACCCTCGACAGTCACCAAAAGTGCCTCAGAAGTGCTTGGATCCACCATAGAATACCCTCGACAGTCACCAAAAGTGCCTCAGAAGTGCTTGGATCCACCATAGAATACCCTCGACAGTCACCAAAAGTGCCTCAGAAGTGCTTGGATCACCATAGAATACCCTCGACAGTCACAAAAAGTGCCTCAGAAGTGCTTGGATCCACCATAGAATACCCTCGACAGTCACCAAAAGTGCCTCAGAAGTGCTTGGATCCACCATAGAATACCTCGACAGTCACCAAAAGTGCCTCAGAAGTGCTTGGATCCACCATAGAATACCCTCGACAGTCACCAAAAGTGCCTCAGAAGTGCTTGGATCCACCATAGAATACCTCGACAGTCACCAAAAGTGCCTCAGAAGTGCTTGGATCCACCATAGAATACCCTCGACAGTCACAAAAAGTGCCTCAGAAGTGCTTGGATCCACCATAGAATACCCTCGACAGTCACCAAAAGTGCCTCAGAAGTGCTTGATCCACCATAGAATACCCTCGACAGTCACCAAAAGTGCCTCAGAAGTGCTTGGATCCACCATAGAATACCCTCGACAGTCACCAAAAGTGCCTCAGAAGTGCTTGGATCCACATAGAATACCCTCGACAGTCACCAAAAGTGCCTCAGAAGTGCTTGGATCCACCATAGAATACCCTCGACAGTCACCAAAAGTGCCTCAGAAGTGCTTGGATCCACCATAGAATACCCTCGACAGTCACCAAAAGTGCCTCAGAAGTGCTTGGATCCACCATAGAATACCTCGACAGTCACCAAAAGTGCCTCAGAAGTGCTTGGATCCACCATAGAATACCTCGACAGTCACCAAAAGTGCCTCAGAAGTGCTTGGATCCACCATAGAATACCCTCGACAGTCACCAAAAGTGCCTCAGAAGTGCTTGGATCCACCATAGAATACCTCGACAGTCACAAAAAGTGCTCAGAAGTGCTTGGATCCACCATAGAATACCTCGACAGTCACCAAAAGTGCCTCAGAAGTGCTTGGATCCACCATAGAATACCTCGACAGTCACCAAAAGTGCCTCAGAAGTGCTTGGATCCAATAGAATACCCTCGACAGTCACCAAAAGTGCCTCAGAAGTGCTTGGATCCACCATAGAATACCCTCGACAGTCACCAAAAGTGCCCTAGAAGTGCTTGGATCCACCATAGAATACCCTCGACAGTCACCAAAAGTGCCTCAGAAGTGCTTGGATCCACCATAGAATACCCTCGACAGTCACCAAAAGTGCCTCAGAAGTGCTTGGATCCACCATAGAATACCTCGACAGTCACCAAAAGTGCCTCAGAAGTGCTTGGATCCACATAGAATACCCTCGACAGTCACAAAAAGTGCCTAGAAGTGCTTGGATCCACCATAGAATACCCTCGACAGTCACCAAAAGTGCTCAGAAGTGCTTGGATCCACCATAGAATACCTCGACAGTCACCAAAAAGTGCCTCAGAAGTGCTTGGATCCACCATAGAATACCCTCGACAGTCACCAAAAGTGCCTCAGAAGTGCTTGGATCCACCATAGAATACCCTCGAAGTCACAAAAGTGCCTCAGAAGTGCTTGGATCCACCATAGAATACCCTCGACAGTCACCAAAAGTGCCTCAGAAGTGCTTGGATCCACCATAGAATACCCTCGACAGTCACCAAAAGTGCCTCAGAAGTGCTTGGATCCACCATAGAATACCCTCGACAGTCACCAAAAGTGTCTCAGAAGTGCTTGGATCCACCATAGAATACCCTCGACAGTCACCAAAAGTGCCTCAGAAGTGCTTGGATCCACCATAGAATACCCTCGACAGTCACCAAAAGTGCCTCAGAAGTGCTTGGATCCACCATAGAATACCCTCGACAGTCCCCAAAAGTGCCTCAGAAGTGCTTGGATCCACCATAGAATACCCTCGACAGTCACCAAAAGTGCCTCAGAAGTGCTTGGATCCACCATAGAATATACCTCCAGTAACGTCCAAAAGTGCCTCAGAAGTGCTTGGATCCACCATAGAATACCCTCGACAGTCACCAAAAGTGCCTCAGAAGTGCTTGGATCCACCATAGAATACCCTCGACAGTCACCAAAAGTGCCTCAGAAGTGCTTGGATCCACCATAGAATATCCTCGACAGTCACAAAAAGTGCCTCAGAAGTGCTTGGATCCACCATAGAATAACCTCGACAGTCACCAAAAGTGCCTCAGAAAGTGCTTGATCCACCATAGAATCCCTCGACAGTCACCAAAAGTGCCTCAGAAGTGCTTGGATCCACCATAGAATACCCTCGACAGTCACCAAAAGTGCCTCAGAAGTGCTTGGATCCACCATAGAATACCCTCGACAGTCACCAAAAGTGCCTCAGAAGTGCTTGGAATCACCATAGAATACCCTCGACAGTCACCAAAAGTGCCTCAGAAGTGCTTGGATCCACCATAGAATACCCTCGACAGTCACCAAAAGTGCCTCAGAAGTGCTTGGATCCACCATAGAATACCCTCGACAGTCACCAAAAGTGCCTCAGAAGTGCTTGGATCCACCATAGAATACCTCGACAGTCACCAAAAGTGCCTCAGAAGTGCTTGGATCCACCATAGAATACCCTCGACAGTCACCAAAAGTGCCTCAGAAGTGCTTGGATCCACCATAGAATACTCTCGACAGTCACCAAAAGTGCCTCAGAAGTGCTTGGATCCACCATAGAATACCCTCGACAGTCACCAAAAGTGCCTCAGAAGTGCTTGGATCCACCATAGAATACCTTCGACAGTCACCAAAAGTGCCTCAGAAGTGCTTGGATCCACCATAGAATACCCTCGACAGTCACCAAAAAAGTCTCAGAAGTGCTTGGATCCACCATAGAATACCCTCGACAGTCACCAAAAGTGCCTCAGAAGTGCTTGGATCCACCATAGAATACCCTCGACAGTCACCAAAAGTGCCTCAGAAGTGCTTGGATCCACCATAGAAACCCTCGACAGTCACCAAAAGTGCCTCAGAAGTGCTTGGATCCACCATAGAATACCCGACAGTCACCAAAAGTGCCTCAGAAGTGCTTGGATCCACCATAGAATACCCTCGACAGTCACCAAAAGTGCCTCAGAAGTGCTGGATCCACCATAGAATACTCGACAGTCACCAAAAGTGCCTCAGAAG
Organism: Anopheles merus; assembly: GCF_017562075.2. Taxonomy (NCBI): domain Eukaryota; kingdom Metazoa; phylum Arthropoda; class Insecta; order Diptera; family Culicidae; genus Anopheles; species Anopheles merus. The sequence continues at coordinate 3,011 of NW_024428414.1, read as the reverse complement.
TGCTTGGATCCACCATAGAATACCCTCGACAGTCACCAAAAAAGCCTCAGAAGTGCTTGGATCCACCATAGAATACCCTCGACAGTCACCAAAAGTGCCTCAGAAGTGCTTGGATCCACCATAGAATACCCCGACAGTCACCAAAAGTGCCTCAGAAGTGCTTGGATCCACCATAGAATACCCCTCGACAGTCACCAAAAGTGCCTCAGAAGTGCTTGGATCCACCATAGAATATCGACAGTCACCAAAAGTGCCTCAGAAGTGCTTGGATCCACCATAGAATACCCCTCACACAGACATCACCAAAAGTGCCTCAGAAGTGCTTGGATCCACCATAGAATACCTCGACAGTCACCAAAAGTGCCTCAGAAGTGCTTGGATCCACATAGAATACCTCGACAGTCACCAAAAGTGCCTCAGAAGTGCTTGGATCCACCATAGAATACCCTCGACAGTCACCAAAAGTGCCTCAGAAGTGCTTGGATCCACATAGAATACCTCGACAGTCACCAAAAGTGCTCAGAAGTGCTTGGATCCACCATAGAATACCCTCGACAGTCACCAAAAAGTGCCAGAAGTGCTTGGATCCACATAGAATACCCCGACAGTCACAAAAAGTGCCTCAGAAGTGCTTGGATCCACCATAGAATACCTCGACAGTCACCAAAAGTGCCTCAGAAGTGCTTGGATCCCCATAGAAGAATACCCTCGACAGTCACCAAAAAGTGCCTCAGAAGTGCTTGGATCACCATAGAATACCCTCGACAGTCACCAAAAGTGCCTCAGAAGTGCTTGGATCCACCATAGAATACCCTCGACAGTCACCAAAAGTGCCTCAGAAGTGCTTGGATCCACCATAGAATACCCGACAGTCACCAAAAGTGCCTCAGAAGTGCTTGGATCCACCATAGAATACCCGACAGTCACCAAAAGTGCCTCAGAAGTGCTTGGATCCACCATAGAATACCTCGACAGTCACCAAAAGTGCCTCAGAAGTGCTTGGATCCACCATAGAATACCCCGACAGTCACCAAAAGTGCTCAGAAGTGCTTGGATCCACCATAGAATACCCTCGACAGTCACCAAAAGTGCCTCAGAAGTGCTTGGATCCACCATAGAATATCCTCGACAGTCACCAAAAAAGTCTCAGAAGTGCTTGGATCCACCATAGAATACCCTCGACAGTCACAAAAAGTGCCTCAGAAGTGCTTGGATCCAACATAGAATACCCTCGACAGTCACCAAAAGTGCCTCAGAAGTGCTTGGATCCACCATAGAATACCTCGACAGTCACCAAAAGTGCCTCAGAAGAAGTGCTTGGATCCACCATAGAATACCCCGACAGTCACCAAAAGTGCCTCAGAAGTGCTTGGATCCACCATAGAATACCCTCGACAGTCACCAAAAGTGCTCAGAAGTGCTTGGATCCACATAGAATACCCTCGACAGTCACCAAAAGTGCCTCAAGAAGTGCTTGGATCCACCATAGAATACCCTCGACAGTCACCAAAAGTGCCTCAGAAGTGCTTGGATCCACCATAGAATACCCCGACAGTCACAAAAGTGCCTCAGAAGTGCTTGGATCCACATAGAATACCCTCGACAGTCACCAAAAGTGCCTCAGAAGTGCTTGGATCCACCATAGAATACCCTCGACAGTCACCAAAAGTGCCTCAGAAGTGCTTGGATCCACCATAGAATACCCTCGACAGTCACCAAAAAAGCCCAGAAGTGCTTGGATCACCAATAGAATACCCTCGACAGTCACCAAAAGTGCCTCAGAAGTGCTTGGATCCACCATAGAATACCCTCGACAGTCACCAAAAGTGCCTCAGAAGTGCTTGGATCCACATAGAATACCCTCGACAGTCACCAAAAGTGCCTCAGAAGTGCTTGGATCCACCATAGAATACCCTCGACAGTCACCAAAAGTGCCTCAGAAGTGCTTGGATCCACCATAGAATACCTCGACAGTCACCAAAAGTGCCTCAGAAAGTGCTTGGATCCACATAGAATACCCTCGACAGTCACCAAAAGTGCCTCAGAAGTGCTTGGATCCACCATAGAATACCCTCGACAGTCACCAAAAGTGCCTCAGAAGTGCTTGGATCCACCATAGAATACCCTAGACAGTCACCAAAAGTGCCTCAGAAGTGCTTGGATCCACCATAGAATACCCTCGACAGTCACCAAAAGTGCCTCAGAAGTGCTTGGATCCACCATAGAATACCCTCGACAGTCACCAAAAGTGCCTCAGAAGTGCTTGGATCCACCATAGATACCTAGAAAGTCACCAAAAGTGCCTCAGAAGTGCTTGGATCACCACCCTATTAACCCGAACAGTCAACCAAAAGCCTCAGAAGTGCTTGGATCCACCATAGATACCTCGAAAGTCACCAAAAGGGCTCAGAAGTGCTTGGATCACCTAGAATACCCTCGACAGTCACCAAAAGTGCCTCAGAAGTGCTTGGATCCACCATAGAATACCTCGACAGTCACAAAAGTGCCTCAGAAGTGCTTGGATCCACCATAGAATACCCTCGACAGTCACCAAAAGTCCCTCAGAAGTGCTTGGATCCACCATAGAATACCCTCGACAGTCACACAAAAAGCCTCAGAAGTGCTTGGATCCACCATAGAATATCCTCGACAGTTACCAAAAGTGCCTCAGAAGTGCTTGGATCCACCATAGAATACCCTCGACAGTCACCAAAAGTGCCTCAGAAGTGCTTGGATCCACCATAGAATACCCTCGACAGTCACCAAAAGTGCCTCAGAAGTGCTTGGATCCACCATAGAATACCCTCGACAAGTCACCAAAAGTGCCTCAGAAGTGCTTGGATCCACCATAGATACCCTCGAAAGTCACAAAAAGTGCCTCAGAAGTGCTGGATCACCATAGAACTCCTCGACAGTCACCAAAAGGGCCCAGAAGTGCTTGGATCCACCATAGATACCCTACGAAAGTCACCAAAAGTGCTCAGAAGTGCTTGGATCACCATAGAATACCT
>NW_024428413.1:0-29591 GCF_017562075.2 Anopheles merus | reverse complement strand
GATCCAGCACTTCTGAGGCACTTTTGTTGACTGTCAAGAGTATTCTTTGGTGGATCCAAGCACTTCTAAGGCTTTTTTGGTGACTGTCAAGAGTATTCTATGGTGGATCCAAGCACTTCTGAGTCTTTTTTGGTGAAGTCGAAGGTATTTTATGGTGGATCCAAGCACTTCTGAGGCACTTTTGGTGACTGTCGAGAGTATTCTTTGGTTGATCCAAGCACTTCTGAGGCTTATTTGGTGACTGTCGAGGATATTCTCTGGTGGATCCAAGCACTTCTGATGCACTTTTGGTGAATGTCGAGAGTATTCTATGGTGGATCCAAGCACTTCTGAGGCACTTTTGGTGACTTTCTAGGGTATTCTATGGTGGATCCAAGCACTTCTGAGGCACTTTTGGTGACTGTCGAGGGTTTTCTATGGTGGATCCAAGCACTTCTGAGGCTTTTTTGGTTGGTGTCGAGGGTATTCTATGGTGGATCCAAGCACTTCTGAGGCTCTTTTGGTGACTGTCGAGAGTATTCTATGGTGGATCCAAGCACTTCTAAGGCACTTTTGGTGACTGTCGAGAGTATTCTATGGTGGATCCAAGCACTTCTGAGGCACTTTTGGTGACTGTCGAGAGTATTCTTTGGTGGATCCAAGCACTTCTAAGGCTTATTTGGTGACTGTCGAGGATATTCTATGGTGGATCCAAGCACTTCTAAGGCACTTTTGGTGACTGTCGAGAGTATTCTATGGTGGATCCAAGCACTGATGAGGCACTTTTGGTGACTGTCGAGGGTATTCTATGGTGGATCCAAGCACTTCTGAGGCACTTTTGGTGACTGTCGAGAGTATTCTATGGTGGATCCAAGCACTTCTGAGGCTCTTTTGGTGACTGTCGAGAGTATTCTATGGGATCCCAAGACTTCTAGGCACTTTTGGTGGCTGTCGAGAGTATTTTCTATGGTGAATGCAAGCACTTCTGAGGCACTTTTGGTGACTGTCAAGAGTATTCTTTGGTGGATCCAAGCACTTCTGAGGCACTTTTGGTGACTGTCGAGGGTATTCTATGGTGGATCCAAATACTTTTAAGACATTTTTGGTAACCTTCTAGGGTATTCTGTGGTATATCCAAGCACTTCTGAGGCACTTTTGGTGACTGTCGAGGGTATTCTATGATGGATCCAAACACTTCTGACGCACTTTTGGTAATTTTCTAGGGTATTCTATGGTTAATCCAAGCACTTCTGAGGCACTTTTGGTGATCGTCGAGGGTATTCTATGGTGGATCCAATTACTTTTAAGACATTTTTGGTAACTTTCTAGGGTATTCTGAGGTAGATCCAAGCATGCTGAGGCACTTTGGTGACTGTCGAGGGTATTCTATGATGGATCCAAGCACTTCTAAGGCACTTTTGGTGACTTCTAGAGTATTCTATGGTGGATTCCAAGCACTTCTGAGGCACTTTTGGTGACTTTCTAGGGTATTCTATGGTGGATCCAAGCACTGCGAGGCCCTTTTGGTGACTGTCGAGGGTATTCTATGGTGGATCCAAGCACTTCTGAGACACTTTTGGTGACTGTCGAGGGTATTCTATGGTGGATCCAATTACTTTTAAGACATTTTTGGTAACTTTCTAGGGTATTCTGAGGTAGATCCAAGCACTGCTGAGGCACTTTTGGTGACTGTCGAGGGTATTCTATGATGGATCCAAGCACTTCTAAGGCACTTTTGGTGACTTTCTAGAGTATTCTATGGTGGATCCAAGCACTTCTGAGGCACTTTTGGTGACTGTTGAGGATATTCTATGGGGGATCCAAGCACTTCTGACGCACTTTGGTGACTGTTGGGGATATTTCTTGGTGGATCCAATTACTTTAAGACATTTTGGTGACTTTCTAGGGTATTCTGTGGTAGATCCAAGCACTGCTGAGGCACTTTTGGTGACTTTCTAGGGTATTCTATGATGGATTCAAGCATTTCTGACGCACTTTTGGTAACTTTCTTGGGTATTCTATGATGGATCCAAGCACTTCTGAGGCACTTTTGGTGACGGTCGAGGGTATTCTATGGTGGATCCAAGCACTTTTGAGACATTTTTGGTGACTTTCTAGGGTATTCTATGGTGGACCAAGCAACTGCCTGAGGCACTTTTGGTGACTGTCGAGGGTATTCTATGGTGGATCCAAGCACTTTTGAGACATTTTTGGTGACTTTCTGGGGTATTCTATGGTGGATCCAAGCACTGCTGAGGCACTTTTGGCGACTGTCGAGGGTATTCTATGGTAGATCCAAGCACTTCTGACGCACTTTTGGTAAATTTCTAGGGTATTCTATGGTGGATTCAAGCACTTCTGAGGCACTTTTGGTGACTGTCGAGGGTATTCTATGGAGGATCTTAGCACTTTTGCGACATTTTTGGTACATTTCTAGGGTATTCTGTGGTAGAACCAAGCACTGCTGAGGCACTTTTGGTGACTGTCGAGGGTATTCTATGGTGGATCCAAGCACTTCTGAGGCACTTTTGGTGACTGTCGAGAGCATTCTATGGTGCATCCAAGCACTTCTGAGGCACTTTTGGTGACTGTCGAGGGTATTCTATGGTGGATCCAATTACTATGCAACATTTTTGGTAACTTTCTAGGGTATTCTGTGGTAGATCCAAGCACTGCTGAGGCACTTTTGGTGACTGTCGAGGGTATTCTATGGTGGATCCAAGCACTTCTGAGGCACTTTTGGTGACTTTCTAGGGTATTTTATGGTGGATTTATGCACTTCTCAGGCACTTTTGGTGACTGTCGAGGGTATTCTATGGTGGATCCAAGCACTTCTAAGGCACTTTTGGTGACTGTCGAGAGTATTCTATGGTGGATCCGAACACTTCTGAGGCACTTTTGGTGACTGTCGAGAGTATTCTATGGTGAATCCAAGCACTTCTGAGGCACTTTTGGAAACTTTCTAGGGTATTCTATGGTGGATCCAAGCACTTCTGAGGCACTTTTGGTGACTGTCGAGGGTATTCTATGGTGGATCCAATTACTCTTAAGACATTTTTGGTAACCTTCTAGGGTATTCTGTGGTAGATCCAAGCACTTCTGAGGCAATTTGGTGACTGTCGAGGGTATTCTATGGTGGATCCAAACACTTCTGACGCACTTTTGGTAATTTTCTAGGGTATTCTATGGTGGATCCAAGCACTTCTGAGGCACTTTTGGTGACTGTCGAGGGTATTCTATGGTGGATCAAAGCACTTCTGAGGCATTTTTGGGACTGTCGAGGGTATTCTAGGTGGATCCAATACTTTTAAGACATTTTTGGTAACCTTCTAGGGTATTCTGTGGTAGATCCAAGCACTTCTGAGGCACTTTTGGTGACTGTCGAGAGTATTCTATGGTGAATCCAAGCACTTCTGAGGCACTTTTGGTGACTGTCGAGGGTATTCTATGGTGGATCCAAGCACTTCTGACGCACTTTTGGTAATTTTCTAGGGTATTCTATGGTGGATCCAAGCACTTCTGAGGCACTTTTGGTGACTGTCGAGGGTATTCTATGGTGGATCCAATTACTTTTAAGACATTTTTGGTAACTTTCTAGGGTATTCTGAGGTAGATCCTAGCACTGCTGAGGCACTTTTGGTGACTGTCGAGGGTATTCTATGGTGGATCCAACCACTTCTGAGGCAGTTTTGGTGACTGTTGGGGATATTCTATGTGGATCCAAGCACTTCTGACGCACTTTTGGTGACTGTTGGGATATTCTATGGTGGATCCAATTACTTTTAAAGACATTTTTGGTGAATTGCTAGGGTATTCTGTGGTAGATAAAGCACTGCTGAGGCACTTTTGGTGAATTTCTAGGGTATTCTTATGATGGATCCAAGCACTTCTGACGCACTTTTGGTAACTTTCTTGGGTATTCTATGGTGGATCCAAGCACTTCTGAGGCACTTTTGGTGACTGTCGAGGGTATTCTGAGGTAGATCCTAGCACTGCTGAGGCACTTTTGGTGACTGTCGAGGGTATTCTATGGTGGATCCAACCACTTCTGAGGCAGTTTTGGTGACTGTTGGGGATATTCTATGGTGGATCCAAGCACTTCTGAGGCACTTTTGGTGACTGTTGGGGATATTCTATGGTGGATCCAATTACTTTAAAGACATTTTTGGTGACTTGCTAGGGTATTCTGTGGTAGATCCAAGCACTGCTGAGGCACTTTTGGGGGACTTTCTAGGGTATTCTATGATGGATCCAAGCACTTCTGACGCACTTTTGGTAACTTTCTTGGGTATTCTATGATGGATCCAATTACTTTAACGACATTTTTGGTGACTTGCTAGGGTATTCTGTGGTAGATCCAAGCACTTCTGACGCACTTTTGGTGACTTTCTAGGGTATTCTGAGGTAGATCCTAGACTGCTGAGGCACTTTTGGTGACTGCTGGGTATTCTGTGGTAGATCCAAGCACTGCTGAGGCACTTTTGGTGACTTTCTAGGGTATTCTATGGTGGATCCAAGCACTTCTGACGCACTTTTGGTGACTGTTGGGGATATTCTATGGTGGATCCAATTACTTTAACGACATTTTTGGTGACTTGCTAGGGTATTCTGTGGTAGATCCAAGCACTGCTGAGGCACTTTTGGTGACTTTCTAGGGTATTCTATGATGGATCCAAGCACTTCTGACGCACTTTTGGTAACTTTCTTGGGTATTTTATGGTGGATCCAAGCACTTCTGAGGCACTTTTTTTGATTGTTGAGGGTATTCTTTGGTAGATCCAAGCACTTCTGAGGCACTTTTGGTAACTGTCGAGGGTATTCGATGGTGGATTCAAGCACTTCTGAGGCAGTTTTGGTGACTGTTGGGGATATTCTATGGTGGATCCAAGCACTTCTGAGGCACTTTTGGTGACTGTTGGGGATATTCTATGGTGGATCCAATTACTTTAAAGACATTTTTGGTGACTTGCTAGGGTATTCTGTGGTAGATCCAAGCACTGCTGAGGCACTTTTGGTGACTTTCTAGGGTATTCTATGATGGATCCAAGCACTTCTGACGCACTTTTGGTAACTTTCTTGGGTATTTTATGATGGATCCAAGCACTTCTGACGCACTTTTGGTAACTTTCTAGGGTATTCTGAGGTAGATCCTAGCTCTGCTGAGGCACTTTTGGTGACTTGCTAGGGTATTCTGTGGTAGATCCAAGCACTGCTGAGGCACTTTTGGTGACTTTCTAGGGTATTCTATGATGGATCCAAGCACTTCTGACGCACTTTTGGTAACTTTCTTGGGTATTCTATGGTGGATCCAAGCACTTCTGAGGCACTTTTGGTGACTGTCGAGGGTATTCTATGGTGGTGTAGCATATCTGCTATACAGAACTTATTATAATACACACTATCAGCTATAGACACATTGTAACACACTCCGTAAAGTCAAATCACATTATTGCAACACAGTCATTATATTGCATCAGCAAATCAATCCACTCCATAGCAACATACCTAGACCATACCGTTCGTAGAAAAAACCATTGAGACACATTTTATCGAAAACAACCGAATCGCGCAGCATAAGCAATTCAAGCGTTACTGCAGCAAAGCAGACGCATAGCAACTTATTGCTAAAAGCGCAGTGTAGGCAAAGAGCAACGAACGCACTCGTTCTTTGGCTAGAACAGTTGAAACTTTCCAGAACCTTTGTAAAAACACTAAAAGTGCAGCATAGGCACAAATTGATAGACACCTCACTTCCGATACAATGTATAAATTGCACCTCATATCAATAACCTTTAATTAGGACAAAAACACATTCCAAAACCAAATGTACGAAACTTATTGAGTATAAATAAAACCAATTCCGACCGTGGCAGGTCAGATTCGTTCGGACTGCCAAGATAGGACGTTACACTTCCTAATACTTCGCCTTCCAACTTATTTCAAGAGTTTAGTTATGTCCCCCTATCCAAGGTAAGGCTTCTAAACTCCAACGTTTCCAGTAAGGGAAACCTCCTAAAGGTTTCTATGATCGCCTGGACGATCAAGTGCTGAAAAGTCCGTTCGATCGATGTATTATTCCACCTCGGCTCATGTCAGTAAAAACTGACCTACCGCGACGCTGTTCGATGTACAGTATGTACCGTACAGGCCACTATCACATTACATGGCGACCGTGACCATAATCTGCAATCGACGGGCAGAAGTTAAAGTAAAAACAAGAAAAATGTGATACGTATAACGGTAACGTAAAGCGCAAGTTAACTCGCCGAAAGTCATATGAGCAGTGTCGCGTATACGGATGAACAAAAGTGTGAAATGTGCATTTTTTTTTTACGGAAATTTAATCAGTGAAATAGCACAAGTGACCTACATGTAAACAATAACGGTGTATGAACTGCCAGAAACAAGTGCAGTACAGAAAGAAAAATAAAAACATTTAGTGCAGTGTAGTGCAAAATGAATTGATGTACAAACATTCCCCGTACACACTGTAGTGAGAACCAATCCCAATGTGTAAAAACATATGAACTGCCATGCGATAGATTTACCAATAAAGCACATATTTATAAAATGGGTAACGACGCATCAAACCCCAAAGCTAATGTTAATGGTGATAATGATCTTGCCATTATTCAAACACAAAATGTTCACTCAGAGCAACATGAAACCCATGAGTTAAAACTGAACATTGTGCTGATACTTCTTGCTATCATACTCATGCAAAAAGTAATTAAAACCGTTTTCAAAATATTGAAAACTCTAGCAAAACGTGATGCAATCAATAACATGCAACTTCCTATATAATATAACTCATTTTGGTAATCTATACGATTCGTGGAGCAAGTGATATGGAATAATAAAAAGCAGTGCAAAACAAGTTTTGGCCAGCAAGATTGAAAGGAACAGGCGTTCCCAATGTGGAAGACGAAAAGACAAGGCGAGCTCACTGCCCAATCTGGATTGGCAGGCGAGAATGGACAAGTGTCCCAACCCCGACAAGACATCGAGCGACGAATGATGACACCGTAGAACTTCACATCAAGCACCGATTAAACACCAAGCACCGGTAACGAGCGTAGCACCATCAGCAGCAACAACAACAAATACATGCTATGTATTTAAACAAGGTACCGTAAATATGCAATTTTACAGATGAGGCTGCATAAATATGCAAAAATTATTCGAAAAAAATAGAAATATTAGATAGAATTTATGAACAGGTGAAACAGCTGAACAAATGTTATAGGCTTTGCGCGTTAACAACATTAAGGGATAATACTAAGGAAATATACGACGAAATACAAGAACTCCTACGAAAGCACGAATCGCATATTAAAGATGAAATATTAACGAAGCTAATTAAAAAGAGTAGATACATATACTACGAAATAAATAAGTGCATAAAAATACATTTCGAAAGACACCCAGATTCATTAAATACGACATTATCAGAGAACCAATTTGACATAACAATAGAAACGAAACCTGACAAAATGGCGGACATTATGGAATTAATTAAAATTACCACTTCTCTCATATCGAAGTATGATGGTAATGAGAAGGATTTGAAAGGTGTGGTATCAAACTTAAATGTATTAAAGAAAATAGTAAAGCCAGAAAATAAAGAAACAGTAATAGAACTGGTACTAGGACGTCTTACAGGAAAAGCGCGAATTGTTGTAGGGGAAACCCCAACCTCAATTGAAGAAATAGTTAGCAAATTACAAGATAGGTGCAGCATAAAGGTAACACCAGAGATATTAGTATCAAAAATGGACAATACTAAACAGACTGGAACGATAGAAGATTTTGGCAGCGTTATTGAAAAATTAACACAACAACTAGAAGAAGCATATATTGCAGAAGAGATAGCGCCAGAAGTAGCCAGAAAAAGGCAACTAAATCAGGAATCAGTGCATTGAGTTATGGACTTAAAGATGGCGAGACCAAAATTATAATGAGATCAAGTAAATTCGAAACCTTGCATGAAGCAATAGAGCAAGCTGTAAAGTTGGAGCTAGAAGACAAAACGAAAAAGGGAAGGAATGATCAGACAAAGATCCTATATTCAAACGCTACCAGGAACAATAGAGGGTATGGAAACAACTACCAGGGAAGGAACAATTTCAACAAATTCCCAAATAATAATAGGTTTCAAACACAAAACCCACCCAGGTTCCCACCCATAAGATATGGACAGAACAACAACCGAAATAATTATAATTTCAGATATAACAACAATAACAATACTAACAACAACAGAAATCAGCAGTCAAATCGACAAAATAATTTCAACAGAAATCAGTACGTACAATCCAGTCAGAGGAATAATAGCAATGGGCAAAATACTCGAGCGCCTATTCATAATACAGTAACAGCAGAAGAACAGAATAATTTTTTAGCCCACCCTCAAGCATCAGAAGAAACCCCATACTAACCATAAATCCTGATGCAGATAATTTTGTTAAAGTTAAAATAGAAATTGCAAAGGAAATCTATAGCACACTCATCATAGATACAGGAGCAACCGTATCCGTACTTAAAGCTAGTAAATTAAAACCAGGTTGCAAGATCAATACATCTAAAAAATTAACTTTGATAAGCTCTAGTGACCATGAATCAGAGACTTTAGGAACTGCTATGACAACAATTCACTTTGGCGATTATTCCATTGTACATGAATTTCATATAATAGAAGACGTAGAATCCATTTTTTCTGACGGACTGTTAGGAAAAGATTTTATAAAGCACAGATGTATTGTTGATTATGTTAATTGGATGATATACTTCTCATCTGATAACGGATTGATTTCACATCCAATAGAAGACAATGTAAATGGAAATTATATTTTACCAAAACGAAGTGAAGTAGTACGAAAAATAACCATACCAAACTTGACAGAAGATTCAATCATCTTATCACAGGAAATCCAACCAGGAGTATTTTGCGGAAACACAATAGTCTCCAAACGTAATCAGTATATCAAATTCATTAATACCACAGATAAAGATGTTTCTTTTGAGATAAAATCTTACAAACCAGAAATCGAACCTTTAGCAGATTATGAACAGCTACAGAGAAAATCAAACACATCTAGGGAACGAATACAGAAAATTCATAACAAAATTCATGTAGAAAATATTCCACAAATAGCAAGAGAAGAATTAGAAAATCTTATCACAAAATTCTCGATATATTTTGTTTAGAAGATGAACCGGTCTCTACTAACAATTTTTATACCCAGGAAATCTCATTGAAAGATAACATTCCTTCTTATATACCAAATTACAAGCAAATACATTCACAAACTGAGGAAATACAATCGCAGGTAGAAAAGATGTTAAAAAATAATATTATTGAACATTCTGTTTCGTCATATAATTCACCGATACTATTAGTACCGAAGAAATCAGTTGAAGACAAGAAGAAATGGCGTTTAGTAGTGGATTTTCGGCAGTTAAACAAGAAAATTTTACCAGACAAATTCCCTTTACCCCGCATAGACACGATACTTGATCAGTTAGGAAGAGCCAAATATTTCAGCACATTGGATTTGATGTCAGGGTTTCATCAAATCGAGCTTGATAAAATTCCAGAAAATATACAGCTTTTTCCACGCCTACAGGCCACTATCAGTTTACACGAATGCCATTTGGACTCAACATCAGCCCAAACAGCTTTCAAAGGATGATGGCTATCGCTATGGCTGGTTTAACACCAGAGCTAGCATTTGTATATATAGATGATATTATAGTTACTGGATGCAGTGCACGGCATCATATCATTAATTTAGGTAAAGTTTTTGATAGGCTAAGAAAGTATAACCTTAAACTAAATGCAGAGAAATGTTGTTTCTTTAAAACAGAAGTAACGTACTTAGGTCATAAAATAACAGATAAAGGAACTTATCCGGACGACGCGAAGTTTGACACAATTAAAAACTTCCCGATTCCTACTAATGCTGATGAAGCAAGACGTTTTGTCGCATTTTGTAATTATTATCGTAAATTTGTACAGAATTTTGCTAAGATAGCTAAACCAATTAATAATTTGATTAAGAAAGCCGTTAAGTTTGCATGGACATCAGAATGTCAAGCAGCTTTCGATACCTTTAAACAAAGCTTACCCTCACCCACAATTGTACAATATCCAGATTTTAAAAAGCAATTCATAATTACGACAGACGCATCGGATATGGCATGTGGTGCAGTGTTATCACAAATAACAGATGGAAATGATTTACCAGTCGCGTTTGCGAGTAAAAGTTTTACACCAGGAGAGAAGAATAATCCAATTATCGAGAAAGAGCTTACAGCTATACATTGGGCAATTAATTATTTTAAACCTTATGTATATGGACAAACATTTATAGTTAGAACAGATCATAGACCACTAGCTTACTTATTTGGTATGAAAAATCCTACTTCTAAGCTTACTAGAATGAGGCTAGATTTAGAAGAATTTGACTTTGAAATAGAATATTTAGCAGGTAAAGCTAATGTTGCGGCAGACGCATTATCAAGAATAATCCTTAACTCGGATGACCTAAAGGCATCAATACCAAAATCCAAAACGATTTCAATGGTTAATACGAGAGCCATGGTTAAGAAAAATAACGTGAAAACTGATACAAACAAAGATAAACCAATCGCAACAACAGGAATTGATCACCCCGCGATGTGGAAAACAGATAGACCTTTAGAAGTAAGAAAAGTACTAAAAATAGGTACGCAAAGAAATAAGAACAACGTTGAATTCATTATATACAACCATTCATATGGTAAAGCACTAGGAAAATTTCTTTTGAGAAAAGATGTAAATGGAAGTCAAGCATTAGAGTTTGCTCTTCTAGAAATGTGCAAAATCGCGAAGCAATATGGAAGAAATAAGCTAGCGTGGTCAGAAGAAGACCATTTATTCAAAGAATATTCCCAACAAACTATTAAGGAAATCGCCAACAGAGCCATTACCAAGTTTGAAATAATCCTGTTTACTCCAACTAGATGGATAACAACAGAGAAAGATAGGCTGAGAATAATTTCAGATTATCATATGACCCCTTCGGGAGGACATATAGGCCAGTACAGACTGTACCAGAAAATAAGGGAAAAATACAAATGGAAAAATATGAAAGATGATATCAAGAAATACGTACGAAATTGTAAGGCATGCATAGTTAATAAGACGACTAGACATACTAAGGAAGACACAGTTGTAACTACAACACCGACAAAACCTTTTAACATAATTTCAATCGACACAGTAGGACCACTAACAAAAACTAACAAAAACAACAGGTATGCAATAACCATACAATGTGACTTAACAAAATATATCGTAGTAATACCTATCCATAACAAAGAAGCAAATACTATAGCAAGAGCATTGGTAGAAAACTTTATTCTTACATTTGGAACATTCATAGAATTAAAATCAGATCAAGGACTAGAATATAACAATGAAATATTACACAAAATCTCAGAAATCTTAAAAATTAAACAGACTTTTAGCACAGATTACCACCCACAGACAATAGGGTCATTAGAAAGAAATCATAGATGTCTAAACGAATACCTAAGAAGTTATACAAACGAACATCATGACGACTGGGACGATTGGACAAAATTTTACGAATTTGTTTACAATACAACAGAACATACAGACACAAACTACACACCATACGAACTGGTATTTGGTAGAAAAGCGAATTTACCACAAGAAATATTCAAACAAAATAGAACCGGTTTATAATATAGACCAATATCATTTTGAAATGAAATATAAACTCCAAAAATCAAACGAAATAGCTAGAGCAAATTTGATAAAAGCAAAGAATAAAAGACAGCAAATCTTAAATAAAGATACAGTACCACTCATTACAAAGATAGGAGATCAGGTTTATTTGGAAAATGAAAACAGAAAAAAATAAGATCCAGTCTACATTGGACCTTTCATAGTAGTAAGTGACCAAGGGTCTAATTGCGTAATACAGAACAATACAACAAAGAAAACCTCTACAGTACACAAAAACAGACTAATTAAGTACACAGGAGAATAACTTCAATCATTGTATTTCATTACGTTATTCTATTAAAGGGGGAGGTGTAGCATATCTGCTATACAGAACTTATTATAATACACACTATCAGCTATAGACACATTGTAACACACTCCGTAAAGTCAAATCACATTATTGCAACACAGTCATTATATTGCATCAGCAAATCAATCCACTCCATAGCAACATACCTAGACCATACCGTTCGTAGAAAAAACCATTGAGACACATTTTATCGAAAACAACCGAATCGCGCAGCATAAGCAATTCAAGCGTTACTGCAGCAAAGCAGACGCATAGCAACTTATTGCTAAAAGCGCAGTGTAGGCAAAGAGCAACGAACGCACTCGTTCTTTGGCTAGAACAGTTGAAACTTTCCAGAACCTTTGTAAAAACACTAAAAGTGCAGCATAGGCACAAATTGATAGACACCTCACTTCCGATACAATGTATAAATTGCACCTCATATCAATAACCTTTAATTAGGACAAAAACACATTCCAAAACCAAATGTACGAAACTTATTGAGTATAAATAAAACCAATTCCGACCGTGGCAGGTCAGATTCGTTCGGACTGCCAAGATAGGACGTTACACTTCCTAATACTTCGCCTTCCAACTTATTTCAAGAGTTTAGTTATGTCCCCCTACCCAAGGTAAGGCTTCTAAACTCCAACGTTTCCAGTAGGAAACCTCCTAAAGGTTTCTATGATCGCCTGGACGATCAAGTGCTGAAAAGTCCGTTCGATCGATGTATTATTCCACCTCGGCTCATGTCAGTAAAAACTGACCTACCGCAACGCTGTTCGATGTACAGTATGTACCGTACAGGCCACTATCACATTACAGTGGATCCAAGCACTTCTGAGGCACTTTTGGTGACTGTCGAGAGCATTCTATGGTGGATCCAAGCACTTCTGAGGCACTTTTGGTGACTGTCGAGGGTATTCTATCGTGGATCCAAGCACTTCTAAGGCACTTTTGGTGACTGTCGAGGGTATTCTTTGGTGGATCCTAGCACGTCTGAGGCACTTTTGGCGATCGTCGAGGGTATTCTATGGTGGATCCAATTACTTTTAAGACATTTTTGGTAACCTTCTAGGGTATTCTGTGGTAGATCCAAGCACTTCTGAGGCACTTTTGGTGACTGTCGAGAGCATTCTATGGTGGATCCAAGCACTTCTGAGGCACTTTTGGTGACTGTCGAGGGTATTCTATGGTGGATCCAATAACTTTTAAAATTTTTTGGGACCTTTCTAGGGTATTCTATGGTGGATCCAAGCACTTCTGAGGCACTTTTGGTGACTGTCGAGGGTATTCTATGGTGGATCCAAGCACTTCTGACGCACTTTTGGTGACTTTCTAGGGTATTCTATGGTGGATTAAAGCACTTCTGAGGCACTTTTGGTGACTGTCGAGAGTATTCTATGGTGGATCCAAGCATTTCTGAGGCACTTTTGGTGATTGTCGAGAGTATTCTACGGTGGATCCAAGCACTTCTGACGCACGTTTGGTGACTGTTGGGGATATTCTATGGTGGATCCAAGCACTTCTGAGGCACTTTTGGTGATCGTCGAGGGTATTCTATGGTGGATCCAATTACTTTTAAGACATTTTTGGTAACCGTCTAGGGTATTCTGTGGTAGATCCAAGCACTTCTGAGGCACTTTTGGTGACTGTCGAGAGTATTCTATGGTGGATCCAAGCACTTCTGAGGCACTTTTGGTGACTGTCGAGGGTATTCTATGGTGGATCCAAGCACTTCTGAGGCACTTTTGGTGACTGTCGAGGGTATTCTATGGTGGATCCAAGCACTTCTGAGGCACTTTTGGTGACTGTCGAGGGTATTCTATGGTGGATCCAAGCACTTCTGAGGCACTTTTGGTGACTGTCGAGAGTATTCTATGGTGGATCCAAGCACTTCTGAGGCAATTTTGGTGACTGTCGAGAGTATTCTATGGTGGATCCAAGCACTTCTGAGGCTCTTTTGGTGACTGTCGAGGGTATTCTTTGCTGGATCTAAGAACTTCTGAGGCAATTTCGGTGACTTTCTAGGGTATTCTATGGTGGATCCAAGCACTTCTGAGGCACTTTTGGTGACTGTCGAGAGCATTCTATGGTGGATCCAAGCACTTCTGAGGCACTTTTGGTGACTGTCGAGGGCATTCTATGGTGGATCCAAGCACTTCTGACGCACTTTTGGTGACTTTCTAGGGTATTCTATGGTGGATTAAAGCACTTCTGAGGCACTATTGGTGACTGTCGAGAGTATTCTATGGTGGATCCAAGCACTTCTGAGGCTCTTTTGGTGACTGTCGAGGGTATTCTTTGCTGGATCTAAGAACTTCTGAGGCAATTTCGGTGACTTTCTAGGGTATTCTATGGTGGCTCCAAGCACTTCTGAGGCACTTTTGGTGACTGTCGAGAGTATTCTATGGTGGATCCAAGCACTTCTGAGGCTCTTTTGGTGACTGTCGAGGGTATTCTTTGCTGGATCTAAGAACTTCTGAGGCAATTTCGGTGACTTTCTAGGGTATTCTATGGTGGATTAAAGCACTTCTGAGGCACTTTTGGTGACTGTCGAGAGTATTCTATGGTGGATCCAAGCACTTCTGAGGCTCTTTTGGTGACTGTCGAGGGTATTCTTTGCTGGATCTAAGAACTTCTGAGGCAATTTCGGTGACTTTCTAGGGTATTCTATGGTGGCTCCAAGCACTTCTGAGGCACTTTTGGTGACTGTCGAGGGTATTCTATGGTGGATCCAAGCACTTCTGAGGCACTTTTGGTGACTGTCGAGAGTATTCTATGGTGGATCCAAGCACTTCTGAGACACTTTTGGTGACTGTCGAGGGTATTCTATGGTGGATCTAAGAACTTCTGAGGCAATTTCGGTGACTTTCTAGGGTATTCTATGGTGGATTAAAGCACTTCTGAGGCACTTTTGGTGACTGTCGAGAGTATTCTATGGTGGATCCAAGCACTTCTGAGGCTCTTTTGGTGACTGTCGAGGGTATTCTTTGCTGGATCTAAGAACTTCTGAGGCAATTTCGGTGACTTTCTAGGGTATTCTATGGTGGCTCCAAGCACTTCTGAGGCACTTTTGGTGACTTTCTAGGGTATTCTATGGTGGATCCAAGCACTTCTGAGACACTTTTGGTGACTGTCGAGGGTATTCTATGGTGGATCCAAGCACTTCTGAGGCACTTTGGTGACTGTCGAGGGTATTCTATGGTGGATCCAAGCACTTCTGAGGCACTTTTGGTGACTGTCGAGGGTATTCTATGGTGGATCCAAGCACTTCTGAGGCACTTTTGGTGACTGTCGAGAGTATTCTATGGTGGATCCAAGCACTTCTGAGACACTTTTGGTGACTGTCGAGGGTATTCTTTGCTGGATCTAAGAACTTCTGAGGCAATTTCGGTGACTTTCTAGGGTATTCTATGGTGTATTAAAGCACTTCTGAGGCACTTTTGGTGACTGTCGAGAGTATTCTATGGTGGATCCAAGCACTTCTGAGACACTTTTGGTGACTGTCGAGGGTATTCTTTGCTGGATCTAAGAACTTCTGAGGCAATTTCGGTGACTTTCTAGGGTATTCTATGGTGGCTCCAAGCACTTCTGAGGCACTTTTGGTGACTGTCGAGGGTATTCTATGGTGGATCCAAGCACTTCTGAGGCACTTTTGGTGACTGTCGAGAGTATTCTATGGTGGATCCAAGCACTTCTGAGACACTTTTGGTGACTGTCGAGGGTATTCTTTGCTGGATCTAAGAACTTCTGAGGCAATTTCGGTGACTTTCTAGGGTATTCCATGGTGGTTCCAAGCAGTTCTGAGGCACTTTTGGTGACTGTCGAGAGTATTCTATGGTGGATCCAAGCACTTCTGAGGCTCTTTTGGTGACTGTCGAGGGTATTCTTTGCTGGATCTAAGAACTTCTGAGGCAATTTCGGTGACTTTCTAGGGTATTCTATGGTGGCTCCAAGCACTTCTGAGGCACTTTTGGTGACTTTCTAGGGTATTCTACGGTGAATCCAAGCACTTCTGAGACACTTTTGGTGACTGTCGAGGGTATTCTATGGTGGATCCAAGCACTTCTGAGGCACTTTTGGTGACTGTCGAGGGTATTCTATGGTGGATCCAAGCACTTCTGAGGCACTTTTGGTGACTGTCGAGGGTATTCTATGGTGGATCCAAGCACTTCTGAGGCTTTTTTGGTGACCGTCGAAGGTATTCTATGTCGGATCCAAGCACTTCTGAGGCACTTTTGGTGACTGTCGAGAGTATTCTATGGTGGATCCAAGCACTTCTGAGGCACTTTTGGTGACTGTCAAGAGTATTCTATGGTGGATCCAAGCACTTCTGAGGCTTTTTTGGTGACTGTCGAATGTATTTAATAGTGGATCCAAGCACTTCTGAGACACTTTTGGTGACTGTCGAGAGAATTCTATGGTGGATCCAAGCACTTCTGAGGCTTTTTTGGTGACCGTCGAAGGTATTTATTAGTGGATCCAAGCACTTCTGAGACACTTTTGGTGACTGTCGAGAGAATTCTATGGTGGATCCAAGCACTTCTGAGGCTTTTTTGGTGACCGTCGAAGGTATTCTATGTCGGATCCAAGCACTTCAGAGGCACTTTTGGTGACTGTCGAGAGTATTCTATGGTGGATCCAAGCACTTCTGAGGCACTTTTGGTGACTGTCGAGAGTATTCTATGGTGGATCCAAGCACTTCTGAGGCACTTTTGGTGACTGTCGAGGGTATTCGGTGGTGGATCCAAGCACTTCTGAGGCACTTTTTGTGACTGTCGAGGCTATTCTATGTCGGATCAAAGCACATCTGAGGCACTTTTAGTGACTATCGAGGATATTCTATGGTGGATCCAAGCACTTCTGAGGCACTTTTTGTTACTTTCTAGGGTATTCTATGGTGGATCCAAGCACTTCTGAGGCACTTTTGGTGACTGTCGAGAGAATTCTATGGTGGATCCAAGCACTTCTGAGGCTTTTTTGGTGACCGTCGAAGGTATTCTATGGTGGATCCAAGCACTTCTGAGGCTCTTTTGGTGACTGTCAAGAGTATTCTATTGTGGATCCAAGCACTTCTGAGGCACTTTTGGTGACTGTCGAGGGTATTCTATGGTGGATCCAAGCACTTCTGAGGCACTTTTGGTGACTGTCGAGGGTATTCTTTGGTGGATCCAAGCACTTCTGATGCACTTTTGGTGACTGTCGAGGGTATTCTATGGAAGATCCAAGCACTTCTGAGGCACTTTTGTTGACTGTCGAGAGTATTCTATGGTGGATCCAAGCACTTCTGAGGCACTTTTGGTGACTGTCGAAGGTATTTTATAGTGAATCCAAGCACTTCTGAGGCACTTTTGTGACTGTCAAGAGTATTCTATGGTGGATCAAAGCACTGCTGAGGCACTTTTGGTGACTGTCGAGAGAATTCTATAGTGGATCCAAGCACTTCTGAGGCACTTTTGGTGACTGTCGAGAGAATTCTATAGTGGATCCAAGCACTTCTGAGGCACTTTTGGTGACTGTCGAGGGTATTCTTTGGTGGATCCAAGCACTTCTGAGGCACTTTTGGTGACTGTCGAGGGTATTCTTTGGTGGATCCAAGCACTTCTGATGCACTTTTGGTGACTGTCGAGGGTATTCTGTGGTGGATCCAAGCACTTCTGAGGCACTTTTGGTGACTGTCGAGAGAATTCTATAGTGGATCCAAGCACTTCTGAGGCACTTTTGGTGACTGTCGAGAGAATTCTATAGTGGATCCAAGCACTTCTGAGGCACTTTTGGTGACTGTCGAGGGTATTCTTTTGTGGATCCAAGCACTTCTGATGCACTTTTGGTGACTGTCGAGGGTATTCTATGGTGGATCCAAGCACTTCTGATGCACTTTTGGTGACTGTCGAGGGTATTCTTTGGTGGATCCAAGCACTTCTGAGGCTTTTTTGGTGACTGTCGACGATATTCTATGGTGGATCAAAGCCCTTCTGAGGCACTTTTGGTGACTGTCGAGGGTATTCTGTGGTGGATCCAAGCACTTCTGAGGCACTTTTGGTGACTGTCGAGAGAATTCTATAGTGGATCCAAGCACTTCTGACACACTTTTGGTGACTGTCAAGAGTATTCTATGGTTGATCCAAGCACTTCTGAGGTACTTTTGGTGACTGTCGAGGATATTCTATGGTGGATCCAAGCACTTCAAAGGCACTTTTGGTGACTGTCGAGGGTATTCTATGGTGGATCCAAGCACTTCTGAGGAATTTTTGGTGACTCTCAAGGGTATTCTATGGTGGATCCAAGCATTTCTAAGGCACTTTTGGTGACTGTCGAGGGTATTCTATGGTGGATCCAAGCACTTCTGAGGCACTTTTGGTGACTGTCGAGAGTATTCTATGGTGGATCCAAGCTCTTCTGAGGCACTTTTGGTGACTGTCGAGAGTATTCTATGGTGGATCCAAGCACTTCTGAGGCACTTTTGGTGACTGTCGAGAGTATTCTATGGTGGATCCAAGCACTTCTGAGGCACTTTTGGTGACTGTCGAGGATATTCTATGGTGGATCCAAGCTCTTCTGAGGCACTTTTTGTTACTTTCTAGGGTATTCTATGGTGGATCCAAGCACTTCTGAGGCACTTTTGGTGACTTTCTAGGGTATTCTATGGTGGATCCAAGCACTTCTGAGGCACTTTTGGTGACTTTCTAGGGTATTCTATGGTGGATCCAAGCACTTCTGAGGCACTTTTGGTGACTGTCGAGAGTATTCTATGGTGGATCCAAGCACTTCTGAGGCACTTTTGGTGACTGTCGAGGACATTCTATGGTGGATCCAAGCACTTCTGAGCCACTTTTGGTGACTGTCGAGGGTATTCTATGGTGGATCCAAGCACTGCTGAGGAACTTTTTATGACTTTGTGGGGTATTCGATGGTGGATCCAAGCAATGCTGAGGCACTTTTGGTGACTTTCGAGGGTAGTCTATGGTGGATCCAAGCACTTCTGAGGCACTTTTGGTGACTGTCGAGGGTAGTCTATGGTGGTTCCAAGCACTTCTGAGGCACTTTTGGTGACTGTCGAGGGTATTCTATGCTGGATCCAAGCACTTCTAAGGCACTTTTGTTGACTGTCGAGAGTATTTTATGGTGGACCCAAGCACTACTGAGGCACTTTTGGTGACTGTCGAGGGTTTTATATGGTGGATCCAAGCACTTCTGAGGCTCTTTTGGTGAATTTCGAGGTTATTTTGTGGTGCATCCAAGCACTTCTGAGGCACTTTTGGTGACTGTCGAAGGTATTCTATGGTGGATCCAAGCACTACTGAGGCACTTTTGGAGACTGTCCAGGGTATTCTATGGTGGATCCAAGCACTTCTGAGGCACTTTTGGTGACTTTCTAGGGTATTCTATGGTGAATCCAAGCACTTCTGAGGCACTTTTGGTGACTGTCGAGGGTATTCTATGGTGAATCCAAGCACTTCTGAGGCACTTTTGGTGACTGTCCAGGGTATTCTATGGTGGATCCAAGCACTTCTGAGGCACTTTTGGTGACTGTCGAGGGTATTCTATGCTGGATCCAAGCACTTCTAAGGCACTTTTGTTGACTGTCGAGAGTATTTATGGTGGACCCAAGCACTACTGAGGCACTTTTGGTGACTGTCGAGGGTTTTATATGGTGGATCCAAGCACTTCTGAGGCTCTTTTGGTGAATTTCGAGGTTATTTTGTGGTGCATCCAAGCACTTCTGAGGCACTTTTGGTGACTGTCGAAGGTATTCTATGGTGGATCCAAGCACTACTGAGGCACTTTTGGAGACTGTCCAGGGTATTCTATGGTGAATCCAAGCACTTCTGAGGCACTTTTGGTGACTTTCTAGGGTATTCTATGGTGGACCCAAGCACTACTGAGGCACTTTTGGTGACTGTCGAGGGTTTTATATGGTGGATCCAAGCACTTCTGAGGCTCTTTTGGTGAATTTCGAGGTTATTTTGTGGTGCATCCAAGCACTTCTGAGGCACTTTTGGTGACTGTCGAAGGTATTCTATGGTGGATCCAAGCACTACTGAGGCACTTTTGGTGACTGTCGAGGATATTCTATGGTGGATCCAAGCACTTCTGAGGCACTTTTGGTAACTGTCGAGGGTATTCTTTGCTGAATCCAAGCACTTCTGAGGCACTTTTGGTGACTGTCGAGGGTATTCTATGGTGGATCCAAGCACTTCTGAGGCACTTTTGGTGACTGTCCAGGGTATTCTATGGTGGATCCAAGCACTTCTGAGGCACTTTTGGTGACTGTCGAGGGTATTCTATGGTGGATCCAAGCACTTCTGAGGCACTTTTGGTGACTGTCGAGGTAATTCTATGCTGGATCCAAGCACTTCTGAGGCACTTTTGGTGACTGTCGAGGGTATTCTATGCTGGATCCAAGCACTTCTGAGGCACTTTTGTTGACTGTCGAGAGTATTTTATGGTGGACCCAAGCACTACTGAGGCACTTTTGGTGACTGTCGAGGTTTTTATATGGTGGATCCAAGCACTTCTGAGGCTCTTTTGGTGAATTTCGAGGTTATTTTGTGGTGCATCCAAGCACTTCTGAGGCACTTTTGGTGACTGTCGAGGGTATTCTATGCTGGATCTAAGCACTGCTGAGGCACTTTTGGTGACTCTCGAGGGTAGTCTATGGTGGATCCAAGCACTTCTGAGGCACTTTTGGTGACTTTCTAGGGTATTCTATGGTGGATCCAAGCACTTCTTAGGCTCTTTTGGTGACTGTCGAGGGTATTCTATGGTGGATCCAAGCACTTCAGAGGCACTTTTGGTTGGTGTCGAGGGTATTCGATGGTGGATTCAAGCACTTCTGAGGCACTTTTGGTGACTGTCGAGGGTATTCGATGGTGGACCCAAGCACTTCTGAGGCACTTTTGGTGACTGTCGAGAGTATTCTGTGGTGTATCCAAGCACTTCTAAGGCACTTTTGGTGACTTTCTAGGGTATTCTATGGTGGATCCAAG
This sequence comes from Anopheles merus, assembly GCF_017562075.2. Classification (NCBI taxonomy): domain Eukaryota; kingdom Metazoa; phylum Arthropoda; class Insecta; order Diptera; family Culicidae; genus Anopheles; species Anopheles merus. The sequence goes on along the minus strand of NW_024428413.1, from coordinate 8,536 downwards.
CACTTCTTAGGCTCTTTTGGTGACTGTCGAGGGTATTCTATGGTGGATCCAAGCACTTCAGAGGCACTTTTGGTTGGTGTCGAGGGTATTCGATGGTGGATTCAAGCACTTCTGAGGCACTTTTGGTGACTGTCGAGGGTATTCGATGGTGCATCCAAGCACTTCTGAGGCACTTTTGGTGACTGTCGAGGGTATTCTATGCTGGATCTAAGCACTGCTGAGGCACTTTTGGTGACTCTCGAGGGTAGTCTATGGTGGATCCAAGCACTTCTGAGGCACTTTTGGTGACTTTCTAGGGTATTCTATGGTGGATCCAAGCACTTCTTAGGCTCTTTTGGTGACTGTCGAGGGTATTCTATGGTGGATCCAAGCACTTCTGAGGCACTTTTGGTGACTGTCGAGGATATTCTATGATGGATTTAAGCACTTCTGAGGCACTTTTGGTGACTGTCGAGGGTATTATATGGTGGATCCAAGCACTTCTGAGGCACTTTTGGTGACTGTCGAGGGTAGTCTCTGGTGGATCCAAGCACTGCTGAGGCACTTTTGGTGACTTTCTAGGGTATTCTATGATGGATTAAAGCACTCCTGAGGCACTTTTGGTGACTGTCGAGAGTATTCTGTGATGGATTAAAGCACTCCTGAGGCACTTTTGGTGACTGTCGAGAGTATTCTGTGGTGGATCCAAGCACTTCTAAGACATTTTAGGTGACTTTCTAGGGTATTCTGTGGTGTATCCAAGCACTTCTGAGGCCCTTTTGGTGACTGTCGAGAATCTTCTATGTTGTATCCAAGCAATTCTGAGGGACTTTTGGTAACTGTCTAGAATATTCTGTGATGGATCCAAGCACTATTGAGGCACTTTTGGTGACTGTCGAGAGTATTCTGTGGTGGATCCAAGCACTTCTAAGACATTTTAGGTGACTTTCTAGGGTATTCTGTGGTGTATCCAAGCACTTCTGAGGCACTTTTGGTGACTGTCGAGAGTATTCTATGGTGGATCCAAGCACTTCTATGGCACTTTTGGTGACTGTCGAGGGTATTCTATGGTGGATCCAAGCCCTTCTGAGGCACTTTTGGTTGGTGTCGAGGGTATTCTATGGTGGATCCAAGCACTTTTGAGGCACTTTTGGTGACTGTCGAGGATATTCTATGATGGATTAAAGCACTCCTGAGGCACTTTTGGTGACTGTCGAGAGTATTCTGTGGTGGATCCAAGCACTTCTAAGACATTTTAGGTGACTTTCTAGGGTATTCTGTGGTGTATCCAAGCACTTCTGAGGCCCTTTTGGTGAAAGTCGAGAATCTTCTATGTTGTATCCAAGCAATTCTGAGGGACTTTTGGTAACTGTCTAGAATATTCTGTGATGGATCCAAGCACTATTGAGGCACTTTTGGTGACTGTCGAGAGTATTCTGTGGTGATCCAAGCACTTCTAAGACATTTTAGGTGACTTTCTAGGGTATTCTGTGGTGTATCCAAGCACTTCTGAGGCACTTTTGGTGACTGTCGAGGGTATTCTTTTGTGGATCCAAGCACTTCTGAGGCCCTTTTAGTGAAAGTCGAGAATATTCTATGTTGTATCCAAGCACTTCTGAGGGACTTTTGGTAACGGTCTAGAATATTCTGTGATGGATCCAAGCACTATTGAGGCACTTTTGGTGACTGTCGAGGATATTCTATGATGGATTAAAGCACTCCTGAGGCAATTTTGGTGACTGTCGAGAGTATTCTATGGTGGATCCAAGCACTTCTAAGACATTTTAGGTGACTTTCTAGGGTATTCTGTGGTGTATCCAAGCACTTCTGAGGCACTTTTGGTGACTGTCGAGGGTATTCTATGGTGGATCCAAGCACTTCTGAGGCACTTTTGGTGACTGTCGAGGATATTCTATGATGGATTAAAGCACTCCTGAGGCACTTTTGGTGACTGTCGAGAGTATGCTATGGTGGATCCAAGCACTTCTAAAACATTTAAGGTGACTTTCTAGGGTATTCTGTGGTGTATCCAAGCACTTCTGAGGCACTTTTGGTGACTGTCGAGGGTATTCTTTTGTGGATCCAAGCACTTCTGAGGCCCTTTTGGTGAAAGTCGAGAATATTCTATGTTGTATCCAAGCACTTCTGAGGGACTTTTGGTAACGGTCTAGAATATTCTGTGATGGATCCAAGCACTATTGAGGCACTTTTGGTGACTGTCGAGGATATTCTATGATGGATTAAAGCACTCCTGAGGCACTTTTGGTGACTGTTGAGAGTATTCTATGGTGGATCCAAGCACTTCTAAAACATTTAAGGTGACTTTCTAGGGTATTCTGTGGTGTATCCAAGCACTTCTGAGGCACTTTTGGTGACTGTCGAGGATATTCTATGATGGATTAAAGCACTCCTGAGGCACTTTTGGTGACTGTCGAGAGTATTCTATGGTGGATCCAAGCACTTCTAAGACATTTTAAGTGACTTTCTAGGGTATTCTGTGGTGTATCCAAGCACTTCTGAGGCACTTTTGGTGACTGTCGAGGGTATTCTATGGTGGATCCAAGCACTTCTGAGGCACTTTTGGTGACTGTCGAGGATATTCTATGATGGATTAAAGCACTCCTGAGGCACTTTTGGTGACTGTCGAGAGTATTCTGTGGTGGATCCAAGCACTTCTAAGACATTTTAGGTGACTTTCTAGGGTATTCTGTGGTGTATCCAAGCACTTCTGAGGCACTTTTGGTGACTGTCGAGGGTATTCTTTTGTGGATCCAAGCACTTCTGAGGCCCTTTTAGTGAAAGTCGAGAATATTCTATGTTGTATCCAAGCACTTCTGAGGGACTTTTGGTAACTGTTTAGAATATTCTGTGATGGATCCAAGCACTATTGAGGCACTTTTGGTGACTGTCGAGGATATTCTATGATGGATTAAAGCACTCCTGAGGCACTTTTGGTGACTGTTGAGAGTATTCTATGGTGGATCCAAGCACTTCTAAAACATTTAAGGTGACTTTCTAGGGTATTCTGTGGTGTATCCAAGCACTTCTGAGGCGTTTTTGGTGACTGTCGAGGATATTCTATGATGGATTTAAGCACTCCTGAGGCACTTTTGGTGACTGTCGAGGATATTCTATGGTGGATCCAAGCACTTCTGAGGCACTTTGTGTGACTGTCGAGGGTATTCTATGGTGGATCCAAGCACTTCTGAGGCACTTTTGGTGACTGTCGAGGGTATTCTGCGGTGGATCCAAGCACTTCTGAGGCCCTTTTGGTGAAGGTCGAGAATATTCTATGTTGTATCCAAGCACTTCTGAGGAACTTTTGGTAACTGTTTAGAATATTCTGTGATGGATCCAAGCACTATTGAGGCACTTTTGGTGACGGTCGAGGATATTCTATGATGGATTAAAGCACTCCTGAGGCACTTTTGGTGACTGTCGAGAGTATTCTATGGTGGATCCAAGCCATTCTGAGGCACTTTGTGTGACTGTCGAGGGTATTCTATGGTGGATCCAAGCACTTCTGAGGCACTTTTGGTGACTGTCGAGGGTATTCTTTTGTGGATCCAAGCACTTCTGAGGCCCTTTTGGTGAAAGTCGAGAATATTCTATGTTGTATCCAAGCAATTCTGAGGGACTTTTGGTGACTTTCTAGGGTATTCTATGGTGGATCCAAGCACTTCTGAGGCACTTTTGGTGACTTTCTAGGGTATTCTATGGTGGATCCAAGCACTTCTGAGGCACTTTTGGTGACTTTCTAGGGTATTCTGTGGTGTATCCAAGCACTTCAGAGGCACTTTTGGTGACTGTCGAGGTATTCTGTGGTGGATCCAAGCACTTCTAAGACATTTTAGGTGACTTTCTAGGGTATTCTGTGGTGTATCCAAGCACTTCTGAGGCACTTTTGGTGACTGTCGAGGATATTCTATGATGGATTAAAGCACTCCTGAGGCACTTTTGGTGACTGTCGAGAGTATTCTGTGGTGGATCCAAGCACTTCTAAGACATTTTAGGTGACTTTCTAGGGTATTCTGTGGTGTATTCAAGCACTTCTGAGGCACTTTGGTGACTGTCGAGGGTATTCTATAGTGGATCTCAGCACTTCTGAGGCACTTTTGGTGACTGTTGAGGATATTCTATGATGGATTAAAGCACTCCTGAGGCAATTTTGGTGACTGTCGAGAGTATTCTGTGGTGGATCCAAGCACTTCTAAGACATTTTAGGAGACTTTCTAGGGTATTTTATGGTGGATCCAAGCACTTCTGAGGCACTTTTGGTGACTGTCGAGGGTATTCTATGGTGGATCCAAGCACTTCTATGGCACTTTTGGTGACTGTCGAGGTTATTCTATGGTGGATCCAAGCCCTTCTGAGGCATTTTTGGGGACTGTCGAGGGTGTTCTATGGTGGATCCAAGCATTATTGAGGCACTTTTGGTGACTGTCGAGGATATTCTATGGTGGATCCAAGCACTTTTGAGGCACTTTTGGTGACTGTCGAGGATATTGTATGATGGATTAAAGCACTCCTGAGGCACTTTTGGTGACTGTCGAGAGTATTCTGTGGTGGATCCAAGCACTTTTAAGACATTTTAGGTGACTTTCTAGGGTATTCTGTGGTGTATCCAAGCACTTCTGAGGCACTTTTGGTGACTGTCGAGGGTATTCTTTGTGGATCCAAGCACTTCTGAGGGACTTTTGGTAACGGTCTAGAATATTCTGTGATGGATCCAAGCACTATTGAGGCACTTTTGGGGACTGTCGAGGGTGTTCTATGGTGGATCCAAGCATTATTGAGGCACTTTTGGTGACTGTCGAGGATATTCTATGGTGGATCCAAGCACTTTTGAGGCACTTTTGGTGACTGTCGAGGATATTGTATGATGGATTAAAGCACTCCTGAGGCACTTTTGGTGACTGTCGAGGGTATTCTGTGGTGGATCCAAGCACTTCTAAGACATTTTAGGTGACTTTCTAGGGTATTCTGTGATGGATCCAAGCACTATTGAGGCACTTTTGGTGACGGTCGAGGATATTCTATGATGGATTAAAGCACTCCTGAGGCACTTCTGGTGACTGTCGAGAGTATTCTATGGTGGATCCAAGCCATTCTGAGGCACTTTGTGTGACTGTCGAGGGTATTCTATGGTGGATCCAAGCACTTCTGAGGCACTTTTGGTGACTGTCGAGGGTATTCTTTTGTGGATCCAAGCACTTCTGAGGCCCTTTGGTGAGAGTCGAGAATATTCTATGTTGTATCCAAGCACTTCTGAGGGACTTTTGGTAACGGTCTAGAATATTCTGTGATGGATCCAAGCACTATTGAGGCACTTTTGGTGACTGTCGAGGATATTCAATGATGGATTAAAGCACTCCTGAGGCACTTTTGGTGACTGTCGAGAGTATTCTGTGGTGGATCCAAGCACTTCTAAGACATTTTAGGTGACTTTCTAGGGTATTCTGTGGTGTATCCAAGCACTTCTGAGGCGTTTTTGGTGACTGTCGAGGATATTCTATGATGGATTTAAGCACTCCTGAGGCACTTTTGGTGACTGTCGAGGATATTCTATGGTGGATCCAAGCACTTCTGAGGCACTTTGTGTGACTGTCGAGGGTATTCTATGGTGGATCCAAGCACTTCTGAGGCACTTTTGGTGACTGTCGAGGGTATTCTGCGGTGGATCCAAGCACTTCTGAGGCCCTTTTGGTGAAGGTCGAGAATATTCTATGTTGTATCCAAGCACTTCTGAGGAACTTTTGGTAACTGTTTAGAATATTCTGTGATGGATCCAAGCACTATTGAGGCACTTTGGTGACGGTCGAGGATATTCTATGATGGATTAAAGCACTCCTGAGGCACTTCTGGTGACTGTCGAGAGTATTCTATGGTGGATCCAAGCCATTCTGAGGCACTTTGTGTGACTGTCGAGGGTATTCTATGGTGGATCCAAGCACTTCTGAGGCACTTTTGGTGACTGTCGAGGGTATTCTTTTGTGGATCCAAGCACTTCTGAGGCCCTTTTGGTGAGTCGAGAATATTCTATGTTGTATCCAAGCACTTCTGAGGGACTTTTGGTAACGGTCTAGAATATTCTGTGATGGATCCAAGCACTATTGAGGCACTTTTGGTGACTGTCGAGGATATTCTATGATGGATTAAAGCACTCCTGAGGCACTTTTGGTGACTGTTGAGAGTATTCTATGGTGGATCCAAGCACTTCTAAAACATTTAAGGTGACTTTCTAGGGTATTCTTGGTGTATCCAAGCACTTCTGAGGCGTTTTTGGTGACTGTCGAGGATATTCTATGATGGATTTAAGCACTCCTGAGGCACTTTTGGTGACTGTCGAGGATATTCTATGTGGATCCAAGCACTTCTGAGGCACTTTGTGTGACTGTCGAGGTATTCTATGGTGGATCCAAGCACTTCTGAGGCACTTTTGTGACTGTCGAGGGTATTCTGCGGTGGATCCAAGCACTTCTGAGGCCCTTTTGGTGAAGGTCGAGAATATTCTATGTTGTATCCAAGCACTTCTGAGGAACTTTTGGTAACTGTTTAGAATATTCTGTGATGGATCCAAGCACTATTGAGGCACTTTTGGTGACGGTCGAGGATATTCTATGATGGATTAAGCACTCCTGAGGCACTTTTGGTGACTGTCGAGAGTATTCTATGGTGGATCCAAGCCATTCTGAGGCACTTTGTGTGACTGTCGAGGTATTCTATGGTGGATCCAAGCACTTCTGAGGCACTTTTGGTGACTGTCGAGGGTATTCTTTTGTGGATCCAAGCACTTCTGAGGCCCTTTGGTGAAAGTCGAGAATATTCTATGTTGTATCCAAGCAATTCTGAGGGACTTTTGGTGACTTTCTAGGGTATTCTATGGTGGATCCAAGCACTTCTGAGGCACTTTTGGTGACTTTCTAGGGTATTCTATGGTGGATCCAAGCACTTCTGAGGCACTTTTGGTGACTTTCTAGGGTATTCTGTGGTGTATCCAAGCACTTCAGAGGCACTTTGGTGACTGTCGAGGGTATTCTGTGGTGGATCCAAGCACTTCTAAGACATTTTAGGTGACTTTCTAGGGTATTCTGTGGTGTATCCAAGCACTTCTGAGGCACTTTTGGTGACTGTCGAGGATATTCTATGATGGATTAAAGCACTCCTGAGGCACTTTTGGTGACTGTCGAGAGTATTCTGTGGTGGATCCAGCACTTCTAAGACATTTTAGGTGACTTTCTAGGGTATTCTGTGGTGTATTCAAGCACTTCTGAGGCACTTTTGGTGACTGTCGAGGGTATTCTATAGTGGATCTCAGCACTTCTGAGGCACTTTTGGTGACTGTTGAGGATATTCTATGATGGATTAAAGCACTCCTGAGGCAATTTTGGTGACTGTCGAGAGTATTCTGTGGTGGATCCAAGCACTTCTAAGACATTTAGGAGACTTTCTAGGGTTTTATGTGGATCCAAGCACTTCTGAGGCACTTTTGGTGACTGTCGAGGGTATTCTAGGTGGATCCAAGCACTTCTATGGCACTTTTGGTGACTGTCGAGGTTATTCTATGGTGGATCCAAGCCCTTCTGAGGCATTTTTGGGGACTGTCGAGGGTGTTCTATGGTGGATCCAAGCATTATTGAGGCACTTTTGGTGAATGTCGAGGATATTCTATGGTGGATCCAAGCACTTTTGAGGCACTTTGGTGACTGTCGAGGATATTGTATGATGGATTAAAGCACTCCTGAGGCACTTTTGGTGACTGTCGAGAGTATTCTGTGGTGGATCCAAGCACTTTTAAGACATTTTAGGTGGACTTTCTAGGGTATTCTGTGGTGTATCCAAGCACTTCTGAGGCACTTTTGGTGACTGTCGAGGGTATTCTTTTGTGGATCCAAGCACTCTGAGGGACTTTTGGTAACGGTAGAATATTCTGTGATGGATCCAAGCACTATTGAGGCACTTTTGGGGACTGTCGAGGGTGTTCTATGGGATCCAAGCATTATTGAGGCACTTTTGGTGACTGTCGAGGATATTCTATGGTGGATCCAAGCACTTTTGAGGCACTTTTGGTGACTGTCGGATATTGTATGATGGATTAAAGCACTCCTGAGGCACTTTTGGTGACTGTCGAGGGTATTCTGTGTGGATCCAAGCACTTCTAAGACATTTTAGGTGACTTTCTAGGGTATTCTGTGATGGATCCAAGCACTATTGAGGCACTTTTGGTGACGGTCGAGGATATTCTATGATGGATTAAAGCACTCCTGAGGCACTTCTGGTGACTGTCGAGAGTATTCTATGGTGGATCCAAGCCATTCTGAGGCACTTGGTGACTGTCGAGGGTATTCTATGGTGGATCCAAGCACTTCTGAGGCACTTTTGGTGACTGTCGAGGGTATTCTTTTGTGGATACAAGCACTTCTGAGGCCCTTTTGGTGAGAGTCGAGAATATTCTATGTTGTATCCAAGCACTTCTGAGGGACTTTGGTAACGGTCTAGAATATTCTGTGATGGATCCAAGCACTATTGAGGCACTTTTGGTGACTGTCGAGGATAT
>NW_024428412.1:0-29630 GCF_017562075.2 Anopheles merus | reverse complement strand
AAGATATCTATACTTCTAACATCCAGATTCTTGCATTAGAAAAGCATTAGAAAGATATCTATACTTCTAACATCCATATTCTTCATAGAAAAGCATTAGAAAGATATCTATACTTCTAACATCCATATTCTTCATTAGAAAAGCATTAGAAAGATATCTATACTTCTAACATCCAGATTCTTCATTAGAAAAGCATTAGAAAGATATCTATACTTCTTACATCCAGATTCTTCATTAGAAAAGCATTAGAAAGATATCTATATCTAACATCCATATTCTTCATTAGAAAAGCATTAGAAAGATCTATACTTCTAACATCCATTCTTCATTAGAAAAGCATTAGAAAGATATCTATACTTCTAACATCCATATTCTTCATTAGAAAAGCATTAGAAAGATATCTATACTTCTAACATCCAGAGCGTACGCGTTCATGGATGTCCAGTGTGGTACAAGTTGCCGGTCAGGATAGCCGTGCACAAAATTGTGTAACATCAGGGAAAGTACAACAACGGAGGGCGCAGCCGAGCGTCGCGTTCATGAATATCTATACTTCTAACATCCATATTCTTCATTAGAAAAGCATTAGAAAGATATCTATACTTCTAACATCCAGATTCTTCATTAGAAAAGCATTAGAAAGATATCTATACTTCTAACATCCTTCTTCATTAGAAAAGCATTAGAAAGATATCTATACTTTAACATCCAGATTCTTCATTAGAAAGCATTAGAAAGATATCTATACTTCTAACATCCATATTCTTCATTAGAAAAGCATTAGAAAGATATCTATACTTCTAGCATCCATATTCTTCATTAGAAAAGCATTAGAAAGATATCTATACTTCTAACATCCAGAGCGTACGCGTTCATGGATGTCCATTTGGTACAAGTTGCCGGTCAGGATAGCCGTGCACCAAAATTGTGTACCGATCAGGGAAAGTACAACACGGGGGCGCAGCCCGAGCGTACGCGTTCAGAATGTCTATACTTCTAACATCCATATTCTTCATTAGAAAAGCATTAGAAAGATATCTATACTTCTAACATCCATATTCGCATTAGAAAAGCATTAGAAAGATATCTATACTTCTTACATCCATATTCTTCATTAGAAAAGCATTAGAAAGATATCTATACTTCTAACATCCATATTCTTCATTAGAAAAGCATTAGAAAGATATCTATACTTCTAACATCCATATTCTTCATTAGAAAAGCATTAGAAAGATATCTATACTTTAACATCCATATTCTTCATTAGAAAAGCATTAGAAAGATATCTATACTTCTAACATCCATATTCTTGCATTAGAAAAGCATTAGAAAGATATCTATACTTCTAACATCCAGATTCTGTATTAGAAAAGCATTAGAAAGATATCTATACTTCTAACATCCATATTCTTCATTAGAAAAGCATAGAAAGATATCTATACTTCTAACATCCATATTCTTCATTAGAAAAGCATTAGAAAGATATCTATACTTCTACATCCAGATTCTTCATTAGAAAAGCATTAGAAAGAAATATATACTTCTAACATCCATATTCTTCATTAGAAAAGCATTAGAAAGATATCTATACTTCTAACATCCAGATTCTTCATTAGAAAAGCATTAGAAAGATATCTATACTTCTAACATCCATATTCTTCATTAGAAAAGCATTAGAAAGATATCTATACTTCTAACATCCATATTCTTCATTAGAAAAGCATTAGAAAGATATCTATACTTCTAACATCCAGAGCGTACGCGTTCATGGATGTCCATGTTGGTACAAGTTGCCGGTCAGATAGCCGTGCACCAAAATTGTGTACCGATCAGGGAAAGTACAACACGGAGGGCGCAGCCCGAGCGTACGCGTTCATGAATGTCTATACTTCTAACATCCATATTCTTCATTAGAAAAGCATAAGAAAGATCTATACTTCTAACATCCAGATTCTTCATTAGAAAAGCATTAGAAAGATATCTATACTTCTAACATCCATATTCTTCATTAGAAAAGCATTAGAAAGATATCTATACTTCTAACATCCAGATTCTTCATTAGAAAAGCATTAGAAATATATCTATACTTCTAACATCCATATTCTTGCATTAGAAAAGCATTAGAAAGATATCTATACTTCTTACATCCATATTCTTCATTAGAAAAGCATTAGAAAGATATCTATACTTCTAACATCCATATTCTTCATTAGAAAAGCATTAGAAAGATATCTATACTTATAACATCCAGATTCTTCATTAGAAAAGCATTAGAAATATATCTACTTCTAACATCCATATTCTTGCATTAGAAAAGCATTAGAAAGATATCTATACTTCTTACATCCATATTCTTCATTAGAAAAGCATTAGAAAGATATCTATACTTCTAACATCCATATTCTTGCATTAGAAAAGCATTAGAAAGATATCTATACTTCTAACATCCATATTCTTCATTAGAAAAGCATTAGAAAGATATCTATACTTCTAACATCCATATTCTTCATTAGAAAAGCATTAGAAAGATATCTATACTTCTAACATCCATATTCTGCATTAGAAAAGCATTAGAAAGATATCTATACTTCTAACATCCAGATTCTTGTATTAGAAATGCATTAGAAAATATCTATACTTCTAACATCCATATTCTTCATTAGAAAAGCATTAGAAAGATATCTATACTTCTAACATCCAGATTCTTCATTAGAAAAGCATTAGAAAGATATCTATACTTCTAACATCCATATTCTTCATTAGAAAAGCATTAGAAAGATATCTATACTTCTAACATCCAGATTCTTGCATTAGAAAGCATTAGAAAGATATCTATACTTCTAACATCCATATTCTTCATTAGAAAAGCATTAGAAAGATATCTATACTTCTAGCATCCATATTCTTCATTAGAAAAGCATTAGAAAGATATCTATACTTCTAACATCCAGAGCGTACGCGTTCATGGATGTCCATGTTGGTACAAGTTGCCGGTCAGGATAGCCGTGCACCAAAATTGTGTACCGATCAGGGAAAGTACAACACGGAGGGCGCAGCCCGAGCGTACGCGTTCATGAATGTCTATACTTCTAACATCCATATTCTTCATTAGAAAAGCATAAGAAAGATATCTATACTTCTAACATCCAGATTCTTCATTAGAAAAGCATTAGAAAGATATCTATACTTCTAACATCCATATTCTTCATTAGAAAAGCATTAGAAAGATATCTATACTTATAACATCCAGATTCTTCATTAGAAAAGCATTAGAAATATATCTATACTTCTAACATCCATATTCTTCATTAGAAAAGCATTAGAAAGATATCTATACTTCTTAACATCCATATTCTTCATTAGAAAAGCATTAGAAAGATATCTATACTTCTAACATCCATATTCTTCATTAGAAAAGCATTAGAAAGATATCTATACTTCTAACATCCATATTCTTCATTAGAAAGCATTAGAAAGATATCTATACTTCTAACATCCATATTCTTCATTAGAAAAGCATTAGAAAGATATCTATACTTCTAACATCCATATTCTTGCATTAGAAAAGCATTAGAAAGATATCTATACTTCTAACATCCATATTCTTCATTAGAAAAGCATTAGAAAGATATCTATACTTCTAACATCCATATTCTTCATTAGAAAAGCATTAGAAAGATATCTATACTTCTAACATCCATATTCTTCATTAGAAAAGCATTAGAAAGAAATCTATACTTCTAACATCCATATTCTTCATTAGAAAAGCATTAGAAAGATATCTATACTTCTAACATCCATATTCTTCATTAGAAAAGCATTAGAAAGATATCTATACTTCTAACATCCATATTCTTCATTAGAAAAGCATTAGAAAGATATCTATACTTCTAACATCCATATTCTTCATTAGAAAAGCATTAGAAAGATATCTATACTTCTAACATCCAGATTCTTCATTAGAAAAGCATTAGAAAGATATCTATACTTCTAACATCCAGATTCTTCCTTAGAAAAGCATTAGAAAGATATCTATACTTCTAACATCCATATTCTTCATTAGAAAAGCATTAGAAAGAATCTATACTTCTAACATCCATATTCTTCATTAGAAAAGCATTAGAAAGATATCTATACTTCTAACATCCAGATTCTTCATTAGAAAAGCATTAGAAAAATATCTATACTTCTAACATCCATATTCTTCATTAGAAAAGCATTAGAAAGATATCTATACTTCTAACATCCATATTCTTCATTAGAAAAGCATTAGAAAGAAATATATACTTCTAACATCCATATTCTTCATTAGAAAAGCATTAGAAATATATCTATACTTCTAACATCCAGATTCTTCATTAGAAAAGCATTAGAAAGATATCTATACTTCTAACATCCATATTCTTCATTAGAAAAGCATTAGAAAGATATCTATACTTCTAACATCCATATTCTTCATTAGAAAAGCATTAGAAAGATATCTATACTTCTAACATCCATATTCTTCATTAGAAAAGCATTAGAAAGATATCTATACTTCTAACATCCAGATTCTTCATTAGAAAGGCATTAGAAAGATATCTATACTTCTAACATCCATATTCTTCATTAGAAAAGCATTAGAAATAAATCTATACTTCTAACATCCAGATTCTTCATTAGAAAAGCATTAGAAAGATATCTATACTTCTAACATCCATATTCTTCATTAGAAAAGCATTAGAAAGATATCTATACTTCTAACATCCAGATTCTTCATTAGAAAAGCATTAGAAAGATATCTATACTTCTAACATCCATATTCTTCATTAGAAAAGCATTAGAAAGATATCTATACTTCTAACATCCATATTCTTCATTAGAAAAGCATTAGAAAGATATCTATACTTCTAACATCCATATTCTTGCATTAGAAAAGCATTAGAAAGATATCTATACTTCTAACATCCATATTCTTCATTAGAAAAGCATTAGAAAGATATCTATACTTCTAACATCCATATTCTTCATTAGAAAAGCATTAGAAAGATATCTATACTTCTAACATCCATATTCTTCATTAGAAAAGCATTAGAAAGATATCTATACTTCTAACATCCAGATTCTTCATTAGAAAAGCATTAGAAAGATATCTATACTTCTAACATCCATATTCTTCATTAGAAAAGCATTAGAAAGATATCTATACTTCTAACATCCAGATTCTTCATTAGAAAGCATTAGAAAGAATATATACTTCTAACATCCATATTCTTCATTAGAAAGGCATTAGAAATAAATCTATACTTCTAACATCCAGATTCTTCATTAGAAAAGCATTAGAAAGATATCTATACTTCTAAAATCCATATTCTTCATTAGAAAAGCATTAGAAAGATATCTATACTTCTTACATCCAGATTCTTCATTAGAAAAGCATTAGAAAGATATCTATACTTCTAACATCCATATTCTTCATTAGAAAAGCATTAGAAAGATATCTATACTTCTAACATCCATATTCTTCATTAGAAAAGCATTAGAAAGATATCTATACTTCTAACATCCATTCTTCATTAGAAAAGCATTAGAAAGATATCTATACTTCTAACATCCATATTCTTCATTAGAAAAGCATTAGAAAAAATCTATACTTCTAACATCCAGATTCTTCATTAGAAAAGCATTAGAAAGATATCTATACTTCTAACATCCATATTCTTCATTAGAAAAGCATTAGAAAGATATCTATACTTCTAACATCCAGATTCTTCATTAGAAAAGCATTAGAAAGATATCTATACTTCTAACATCCATATTCTTCATTAGAAAAGCATTAGAAAGATATCTATACTTCTAACATCCAGATTCTTCATTAGAAAAGCATTAGAAAGATATCTATACTTCTAACATCCATATTCTTCATTAGAAAAGCATTAGAAAGATATCTATACTTCTAACATCCATATTCTTCATTAGAAAAGCATTAGAAAGATATCTATACTTCTAACATCCATATTCTTCATTAGAAAAGCATTAGAAAGATATCTATACTTCTAACATCCATATTCTTCATTAGAAAAGCATTAGAAAGATATCTATACTTCTAACATCCATATTCTTCATTAGAAAAGCATTAGAAAGATATCTATACTTCTAACATCCATATTCTTCATTAGAAAAGCATTAGAAAGATATCTATACTTCTAACATCCATATTCTTCATTAGAAAAGCATTAGAAAGATATCTATACTTCTAACATCCATATTCTTCATTAGAAAAGCATTAGAAAGATATCTATACTTCTAACATCCATATTCTTCATTAGAAAAGCATTAGAAAGATATCTATACTTCTAACATCCATATTCTTCATTAGAAAAGCATTAGAAAGATATCTATACTTCTAACATCCATATTCTTCATTAGAAAAGCATTAGAAAGATATCTATACTTCTAACATCCAGAGCGTACGCGTTCATGGATGTCCATGTTGGTACAAGTTGCCGGTCAGGATAGCCGTGCACCAAAATTGTGTACGATCAGGAAAGTACAACACGGAGGGCGCAGCCCGAGCGTACGCGTTCATGAATGTCTATACTTCTAACATCCATATTCTTCATTAGAAAAGCATTAGAAAGATATCTATACTTCTAACATCCAGATTCTTCATTAGAAAAGCATTAGAAAGATATCTATACTTCTAACATCCATATTCTTCATTAGAAAAGCATTAGAAAGATATCTATACTTCTAACATCCATATTCTTCATTAGAAAAGCATTAGAAAGATATCTATACTTCTAACATCCATATTCTTCATTAGAAAAGCATTAGAAAGATATCTATACTTCTAACATCCATATTCTTCATTAGAAAAGCATTAGAAAGATATCTATACTTCTAACATCCAGATTCTTCATTAGAAAAGCATTAGAAAGATATCTATACTTCTAACATCCATATTCTTCATTAGAAAAGCATTAGAAAGATATCTATACTTCTAACATCCATATTCTTCATTAGAAAAGCATTAGAAAGATATCTATACTTCTAACATCCATATTCTTCATTAGAAAAGCATTAGAAAGATATCTATACTTCTAACATCCATATTCTTCATTAGAAAAGCATTAGAAAGATATCTATACTTCTAACATCCATATTCTTCATTAGAAAAGCATTAGAAAGATATCTATACTTCTAACATCCATATTCTTCATTAGAAAAGCATTAGAAAGATATCTATACTTCTAACATCCATATTCTTCATTAGAAAAGCATTAGAAAGATATCTATACTTCTAACATCCATATTCTTCATTAGAAAAGCATTAGAAAGATATCTATACTTCTAACATCCATATTCTTCATTAGAAAAGCATTAGAAAGATATCTATACTTCTAACATCCATATTCTTCATTAGAAAAGCATTAGAAAGATATCTATACTTCTAACATCCATATTCTTCATTAGAAAAGCATTAGAAAGATATCTATACTTCTAACATCCATATTCTTCATTAGAAAAGCATTAGAAAGATATCTATACTTCTAACATCCATATTCTTCATTAGAAAAGCATTAGAAAGATATCTATACTTCTAACATCCATATTCTTCATTAGAAAAGCATTAGAAAGATATCTATACTTCTAACATCCATATTCTTCATTAGAAAGCATTAGAAAGATATCTATACTTCTAACATCCATATTCTTCATTAGAAAAGCATTAGAAAGATATCTATACTTCTAACATCCATATTCTTCATTAGAAAAGCATTAGAAAGATATCTATACTTCTAACATCCATATTCTTCATTAGAAAAGCATTAGAAAGATATCTATACTTCTAACATCCAGATTCTTCATTAGAAAAGCATTAGAAAGATATCTATACTTCTAACATCCATATTCTTCATTAGAAAAGCATTAGAAAGATATCTATACTTCTAACATCCATATTCTTCATTAGAAAAGCATTAGAAAGATATCTATACTTCTAACATCCATATTCTTCATTAGAAAAGCATTAGAAAGATATCTATACTTCTAACATCCATATTCTTCATTAGAAAAGCATTAGAAAGATATCTATACTTCTAACATCCATATTCTTCATTAGAAAAGCATTAGAAAGATATCTATACTTCTAACATCCATATTCTTCATTAGAAAAGCATTAGAAAGATATCTATACTTCTAACATCCATATTCTTCATTAGAAAAGCATTAGAAAGATATCTATACTTCTAACATCCATATTCTTCATTAGAAAAGCATTAGAAAGATATCTATACTTCTAACATCCATATTCTTCATTAGAAAAGCATTAGAAAGATATCTATACTTCTAACATCCATATTCTTCATTAGAAAAGCATTAGAAAGATATCTATACTTCTAACATCCATATTCTTCATTAGAAAAGCATTAGAAAGATATCTATACTTCTAACATCCATATTCTTCATTAGAAAAGCATTAGAAAGATATCTATACTTCTAACATCCATATTCTTCATTAGAAAAGCATTAGAAAGATATCTATACTTCTAACATCCATATTCTTCATTAGAAAAGCATTAGAAAGATATCTATACTTCTAACATCCATATTCTTCATTAGAAAAGCATTAGAAAGATATCTATACTTCTAACATCCATATTCTTCATTAGAAAAGCATTAGAAAGATATCTATACTTCTAACATCCATATTCTTCATTAGAAAAGCATTAGAAAGATATCTATACTTCTAACATCCATATTCTTCATTAGAAAAGCATTAGAAAGATATCTATACTTCTAACATCCATATTCTTCATTAGAAAAGCATTAGAAAGATATCTATACTTCTAACATCCAGATTCTTCATTAGAAAAGCATTAGAAAGATATCTATACTTCTAACATCCATATTCTTCATTAGAAAAGCATTAGAAAGATATCTATACTTCTAACATCCATATTCTTCATTAGAAAAGCATTAGAAAGATATCTATACTTCTAACATCCATATTCTTCATTAGAAAAGCATTAGAAAGATATCTATACTTCTAACATCCATATTCTTCATTAGAAAAGCATTAGAAAGATATCTATACTTCTAACATCCATATTCTTCATTAGAAAAGCATTAGAAAGATATCTATACTTCTAACATCCATATTCTTCATTAGAAAAGCATTAGAAAGATATCTATACTTCTAACATCCATATTCTTCATTAGAAAAGCATTAGAAAGATATCTATACTTCTAACATCCATATTCTTCATTAGAAAAGCATTAGAAAGATATCTATACTTCTAACATCCATATTCTTCATTAGAAAAGCATTAGAAAGATATCTATACTTCTAACATCCATATTCTTCATTAGAAAAGCATTAGAAAGATATCTATACTTCTAACATCCATATTCTTCATTAGAAAAGCATTAGAAAGATATCTATACTTCTAACATCCATATTCTTCATTAGAAAAGCATTAGAAAGATATCTATACTTCTAACATCCATATTCTTCATTAGAAAAGCATTAGAAAGATATCTATACTTCTAACATCCATATTCTTCATTAGAAAAGCATTAGAAAGATATCTATACTTCTAACATCCATATTCTTCATTAGAAAAGCATTAGAAAGATATCTATACTTCTAACATCCATATTCTTCATTAGAAAAGCATTAGAAAGATATCTATACTTCTAACATCCATATTCTTCATTAGAAAAGCATTAGAAAGATATCTATACTTCTAACATCCATATTCTTCATTAGAAAGCATTAGAAAGATATCTATACTTCTAACATCCATATTCTTCATTAGAAAAGCATTAGAAAGATATCTATACTTCTAACATCCATATTCTTCATTAGAAAAGCATTAGAAAGATATCTATACTTCTAACATCCATATTCTTCATTAGAAAAGCATTAGAAAGATATCTATACTTCTAACATCCATATTCTTCATTAGAAAAGCATTAGAAAGATATCTATACTTCTAACATCCATATTCTTCATTAGAAAAGCATTAGAAAGATATCTATACTTCTAACATCCATATTCTTCATTAGAAAAGCATTAGAAAGATATCTATACTTCTAACATCCATATTCTTCATTAGAAAAGCATTAGAAAGATATCTATACTTCTAACATCCAGATTCTTCATTAGAAAAGCATTAGAAAGATATCTATACTTCTAACATCCATATTCTTCATTAGAAAAGCATTAGAAAGATATCTATACTTCTAACATCCAGATTCTTCATTAGAAAAGCATTAGAAAGATATCTATACTTCTAACATCCATATTCTTCATTAGAAAAGCATTAGAAAGATATCTATACTTCTAACATCCAGATTCTTCATTAGAAAAGCATTAGAAAGATATCTATACTTCTAACATCCATATTCTTCATTAGAAAAGCATTAGAAAGATATCTATACTTCTAACATCCATATTCTTCATTAGAAAAGCATTAGAAAGATATCTATACTTCTAACATCCATATTCTTCATTAGAAAAGCATTAGAAAGATATCTATACTTCTAACATCCATATTCTTCATTAGAAAAGCATTAGAAAGATATCTATACTTCTAACATCCATATTCTTCATTAGAAAAGCATTAGAAAGATATCTATACTTCTAACATCCATATTCTTCATTAGAAAAGCATTAGAAAGATATCTATACTTCTAACATCCATATTCTTCATTAGAAAAGCATTAGAAAGATATCTATACTTCTAACATCCATATTCTTCATTAGAAAAGCATTAGAAAGATATCTATACTTCTAACATCCATATTCTTCATTAGAAAAGCATTAGAAAGATATCTATACTTCTAACATCCATATTCTTCATTAGAAAGCATTAGAAAGATATCTATACTTCTAACATCCATATTCTTCATTAGAAAAGCATTAGAAAGATATCTATACTTCTAACATCCATATTCTTCATTAGAAAAGCATTAGAAAGATATCTATACTTCTAACATCCATATTCTTCATTAGAAAAGCATTAGAAAGATATCTATACTTCTAACATCCATATTCTTCATTAGAAAAGCATTAGAAAGATATCTATACTTCTAACATCCATATTCTTCATTAGAAAAGCATTAGAAAGATATCTATACTTCTAACATCCATATTCTTCATTAGAAAAGCATTAGAAAGATATCTATACTTCTAACATCCATATTCTTCATTAGAAAAGCATTAGAAAGATATCTATACTTCTAACATCCAGATTCTTCATTAGAAAAGCATTAGAAAGATATCTATACTTCTAACATCCATATTCTTCATTAGAAAAGCATTAGAAAGATATCTATACTTCTAACATCCATATTCTTCATTAGAAAAGCATTAGAAAGATATCTATACTTCTAACATCCATATTCTTCATTAGAAAAGCATTAGAAATAAATCTATACTTCTAACATCCAGATTCTTCATTAGAAAAGCATTAGAAAGATATCTATACTTCTAACATCCATATTCTTCATTAGAAAAGCATTA
This sequence comes from Anopheles merus, assembly GCF_017562075.2. Taxonomy (NCBI): domain Eukaryota; kingdom Metazoa; phylum Arthropoda; class Insecta; order Diptera; family Culicidae; genus Anopheles; species Anopheles merus. The sequence continues at coordinate 18,118 of NW_024428412.1, read as the reverse complement.
GAAAGATATCTATACTTCTAACATCCATATTCTTCATTAGAAAAGCATTAGAAAGATATCTATACTTCTAACATCCATATTCTTCATTAGAAAAGCATTAGAAAGATATCTATACTTCTAACATCCAGATTCTTCATTAGAAAGGCATTAGAAAGAATATATACTTCTAACATCCATATTCTTCATTAGAAAAGCATTAGAAATAAATCTATACTTCTAACATCCAGATTCTTCATTAGAAAAGCATTAGAAAGATATCTATACTTCTAACATCCATATTCTTCATTAGAAAAGCATTAGAAAGATATCTATACTTATAACATCCAGATTCTTCATTAGAAAAGCATTAGAAATATATCTATACTTCTAACATCCATATTCTTCATTAGAAAAGCATTAGAAAGATATCTATACTTCTAACATCCATATTCTTCATTAGAAAAGCATTAGAAAGATATCTATACTTCTAACATCCATATTCTTCATTAGAAAAGCATTAGAAAGATATCTATACTTCTAACATCCATATTCTTCATTAGAAAAGCATTAGAAAGATATCTATACTTCTAACATCCATATTCTTCATTAGAAAAGCATTAGAAAGATATCTATACTTCTAACATCCATATTCTTGCATTAGAAAAGCATTAGAAAGATATCTATACTTCTAACATCCAGATTCTTCATTAGAAAAGCATTAGAAAATATCTATACTTCTAACATCCATATTCTTCATTAGAAAAGCATTAGAAAGATATCTATACTTCTAACATCCAGATTCTTCATTAGAAAGCATTAGAAAGAAATCTATACTTCTAACATCCATATTCTTCATTAGAAAAGCATTAGAAATAATCTATACTTCTAACATCCAGATTCTTCATTAGAAAAGCATTAGAAAGATATCTATACTTCTAACATCCATATTCTTCATTAGAAAGCATTAGAAAGATATCTATACTTCTTACATCCATATTCTTCATTAGAAAAGCATTAGAAAGATATTTATACTTCTAACATCCATATTCTTCATTAGAAAAGCATTAGAAAGATATCTATACTTCTAACATCCATATTCTTCATTAGAAAAGCATTAGAAAGATATCTATACTTCTAACATCCATATTCTTCATTAGAAAAGCATTAGAAAGATATCTATACTTCTAACATCCATATTCTTCATTAGAAAAGCATTAGAAAGATATCTATACTTCTAACATCCATATTCTTCATTAGAAAAGCATTAGAAAGATATATATACTTCTAACATCCATATTCTTCATTAGAAAAGCATTAGAAAGATAATATACTTCTAACATCCATATTCTTCATTAGAAAAGCATTAGAAAGATATCTATACTTCTAACATCCATATTCTTCATTAGAAAAGCATTAGAAAGATATCTATACTTCTAACATCCCGATTCTTCATTAGAAAAGCATTAGAAAGATATCTATACTTCTAACATCCATATTCTTCATTAGAAAAGCATTAGAAAGATATCTATACTTCTAACATCCATATTCTTGCATTAGAAAAGCATTAGAAAGATATCTATACTTCTAACATCCATATTCTTCATTAGAAAAGCATTAGAAAGATATCTATACTTCTAACATCCATATTCTTCATTAGAAAAGCATTAGAAAGATATCTATACTTCTAACATCCATATTCTTCATTAGAAAAGCATTAGAAAGATATCTATACTTCTAACATCCATATTCTTCATTAGAAAAGCATTAGAAAGATATCTATACTTCTAACATCCAGATTCTTCATTAGAAAAGCATTAGAAAGATATCTATACTTCTAACATCCATATTCTTCATTAGAAAAGCATTAGAAAGATATCTATACTTCTAACATCCATATTCTTCATTAGAAAAGCATTAGAAAGATATCTATACTTCTAACATCCAGATTCTTCATTAGAAAAGCATTAGAAAGATATCTATACTTCTAACATCCATATTCTTCATTAGAAAAGCATTAGAAAGATATCTATACTTCTAACATCCATATTCTTCATTAGAAAAGCATTAGAAAGATATCTATACTTCTAACATCCATATTCTTCATTAGAAAAGCATTAGAAAGATATCTATACTTCTAGCATCCATATTCTTCATTAGAAAAGCATTAGAAAGATATCTATACTTCTAACATCCAGAGCGTACGCGTTCATGGATGTCCATGTTGGTACAAGTTGCCGGTCAGGATAGCCGTGCACCAAAATTGTGTACCGATCAGGGAAAGTACAACACGGAGGGCGCAGCCGAGCGTACGCGTTCATGAATGTCTATACTTCTAACATCCATATTCTTCATTAGAAAAGCATTAGAAAGATATCTATACTTCTAACATCCAGATTCTTCATTAGAAAAGCATTAGAAAGATATCTATACTTCTAACATCCATATTCTTCATTAGAAAAGCATTAGAAAGATATCTATACTTCTAACATCCAGATTCTTCATTAGAAAGCATTAGAAAGATATCTATACTTCTAACATCCATATTCTTCATTAGAAAAGCATTAGAAAGATATCTATACTTCTAACATCCATATTCTTCATTAGAAAAGCATTAGAAAGATATCTATACTTCTAACATCCAGAGCGTACGCGTTCATGGATGTCCATGTTGGTACAAGTTGCCGGTCAGGATAGCCGTGCACCAAAATTGTGTACCGATCAGGGAAAGTACAACACGGAGGGCGCAGCCCGAGCGTACGCGTTCATGAATGTCTATACTTCTAACATCCATATTCTTCATTAGAAAAGCATTAGAAAGATATCTATACTTCTAACATCCATATTCTTCATTAGAAAAGCATTAGAAAGATATCTATACTTCTAACATCCATATTCTTCATTAGAAAAGCATTAGAAAGATATCTATACTTCTAACATCCATATTCTTCATTAGAAAAGCATTAGAAAGATATCTATACTTCTAACATCCATATTCTTCATTAGAAAAGCATTAGAAAGATATCTATACTTCTAACATCCATATTCTTCATTAGAAAAGCATTAGAAAGATATCTATACTTCTAACATCCATATTCTTCATTAGAAAAGCATTAGAAAGATATCTATACTTCTAACATCCAGATTCTTATTAGAAAAGCATTAGAAAGATATCTATACTTCTAACATCCATATTCTTCATTAGAAAAGCATTAGAAAGATATCTATACTTCTAACATCCATATTCTTCATTAGAAAAGCATTAGAAAGATATCTATACTTCTAACATCCAGATTCTTCATTAGAAAAGCATTAGAAAGAATATATATACTTCTAACATCCATATTCTTCATTAGAAAAGCATTAGAAAGATATCTATACTTCTAACATCCAGATTCTTCATTAGAAAAGCATTAGAAAGATATCTATACTTCTAACATCCATATTCTTCATTAGAAAAGCATTAGAAAGATATCTATACTTCTAACATCCATATTCTTCATTAGAAAAGCATTAGAAAGATATCTATACTTCTAACATCCAGCGTACGCGTTCATGGATGTCCATGTTGGTACAAGTTGCCGGTCAGGATAGCCGTGCACCAAATTGTGTACCGATCAGGAAAGTACAACACGGAGGGCGCAGCCCGAGCGTACGCGTTCATGAATGTCTATACTTCTAACATCCATATTCTTCATTAGAAAAGCATTAGAAAGATATCTATACTTCTAACATCCAGATTCTTCATTAGAAAAGCATTAGAAAGATATCTATACTTCTAACATCCATATTCTTCATTAGAAAAGCATTAGAAAGATATCTATACTTCTAACATCCAGATTCTTCATTAGAAAAGCATTAGAAATATATCTATACTTCTAACATCCATATTCTTCATTAGAAAAGCATTAGAAAGATATCTATACTTCTAACATCCATATTCTTCATTAGAAAAGCATTAGAAAGATATCTATACTTCTAACATCCATATTCTTCATTAGAAAAGCATTAGAAAGATATCTATACTTCTAACATCCAGATTCTTCATTAGAAAAGCATTAGAAAGATATCTATACTTCTAACATCCATATTCTTGCATTAGAAAAGCATTAGAAAGATATCTATACTTCTAACATCCATATTCTTCATTAGAAAAGCATTAGAAAGATATCTATACTTCTAACATCCATATTCTTCATTAGAAAAGCATTAGAAAGATATCTATACTTCTAACATCCATATTCTTCATTAGAAAAGCATTAGAAAGATATCTATACTTCTAACATCCATATTCTTCATTAGAAAAGCATTAGAAAGATATCTATACTTCTAACATCCATATTCTTGCATTAGAAAAGCATTAGAAAGATATCTATACTTCTAACATCCAGATTCTTCATTAGAAATGCATTAGAAAAATATCTATACTTCTAACATCCATATTCTTCATTAGAAAAGCATTAGAAAGATATCTATACTTCTAACATCCAGATTCTTCATTAGAAAAGCATTAGAAAGATATCTATACTTCTAACATCCATATTCTTCATTAGAAAAGCATTAGAAAGATATCTATACTTCTAACATCCAGATTCTTCATTAGAAAGCATTAGAAAGATATCTATACTTCTAACATCCATATTCTTCATTAGAAAAGCATTAGAAAGATATCTATACTTCTAGCATCCATATTCTTCATTAGAAAAGCATTAGAAAGATATCTATACTTCTAACATCCAGAGCGTACGCGTTCATGGATGTCCATGTTGGTACAAGTTGCCGGTCAGGATAGCCGTGCACCAAAAATTGTGTACCGATCAGGGAAAGTACAACACGGAGGGCGCAGCCCGAGCGTACGCGTTCATGAATGTCTATACTTCTAACATCCATATTCTTCATTAGAAAAGCATAAGAAAGATATCTATACTTCTAACATCCAGATTCTTCATTAGAAAAGCATTAGAAAGATATCTATACTTCTAACATCCATATTCTTCATTAGAAAAGCATTAGAAAGATATCTATACTTATAACATCCAGATTCTTCATTAGAAAAGCATTAGAAATATATCTATACTTCTAACATCCATATTCTTCATTAGAAAAGCATTAGAAAGATATCTATACTTCTTACATCCATATTCTTCATTAGAAAAGCATTAGAAAGATATCTATACTTCTAACATCCATATTCTTCATTAGAAAAGCATTAGAAAGATATCTATACTTCTAACATCCATATTCTTCATTAGAAAAGCATTAGAAAGATATCTATACTTCTAACATCCATATTCTTCATTAGAAAAGCATTAGAAAGATATCTATACTTCTAACATCCATATTCTTGCATTAGAAAAGCATTAGAAAGATATCTATACTTCTAACATCCATATTCTTCATTAGAAAAGCATTAGAAAGATATCTATACTTCTAACATCCATATTCTTCATTAGAAAAGCATTAGAAAGATATCTATACTTCTAACATCCATATTCTTCATTAGAAAAGCATTAGAAAGAATCTATACTTCTAACATCCATATTCTTCATTAGAAAAGCATTAGAAAGATATCTATACTTCTAACATCCATATTCTTCATTAGAAAAGCATTAGAAAGATATCTATACTTCTAACATCCATATTCTTCATTAGAAAAGCATTAGAAAGATATCTATACTTCTAACATCCATATTCTTCATTAGAAAAGCATTAGAAAGATATCTATACTTCTAACATCCAGATTCTTCATTAGAAAAGCATTAGAAAGATATCTATACTTCTAACATCCAGATTCTTCATTAGAAAAGCATTAGAAAGATATCTATACTTCTAACATCCATATTCTTCATTAGAAAAGCATTAGAAAGAAATCTATACTTCTAACATCCAGATTCTTCATTAGAAAAGCATTAGAAAGAAATCTATACTTCTAACATCCAGATTCTTCATTAGAAAAGCATTAGAAAATATCTATACTTCTAACATCCATATTCTTCATTAGAAAAGCATTAGAAATATATCTATACTTCTAACATCCATATTCTTCATTAGAAAAGCATTAGAAAGAAATATATACTTCTAACATCCATATTCTTCATTAGAAAAGCATTAGAAAAATCTATACTTCTAACATCCAGATTCTTCATTAGAAAAGCATTAGAAAGATATCTATACTTCTAACATCCATATTCTTCATTAGAAAAGCATTAGAAAGATATCTATACTTCTAACATCCATATTCTTCATTAGAAAAGCATTAGAAAGATATCTATACTTCTAACATCCATATTCTTCATTAGAAAAGCATTAGAAAGATATCTATACTTCTAACATCCAGATTCTTCATTAGAAAGCATTAGAAAGAAATATATACTTCTAACATCCATATTCTTCATTAGAAAAGCATTAGAAATATATCTATACTTCTAACATCCAGATTCTTCATTAGAAAAGCATTAGAAAGATATCTATACTTCTAACATCCATATTCTTCATTAGAAAAGCATTAGAAAGATATCTATACTTCTAACATCCAGATTCTTCATTAGAAAAGCATTAGAAATATATCTATACTTCTAACATCCATATTCTTCATTAGAAAAGCATTAGAAAGATATCTATACTTCTTACATCCATATTCTTCATTAGAAAAGCATTAGAAAGATATCTATACTTCTAACATCCATATTCTTGCATTAGAAAAGCATTAGAAAGATATCTATACTTCTAACATCCATATTCTTCATTAGAAAAGCATTAGAAAGATATCTATACTTCTAACATCCATATTCTTCATTAGAAAAGCATTAGAAAGATATCTATACTTCTAACATCCATATTCTTCATTAGAAAAGCATTAGAAAGATATCTATACTTCTAACATCCAGATTCTTGTATTAGAAAAGCATTAGAAAAATATCTATACTTCTAACATCCATATTCTTCATTAGAAAAGCATTAGAAAGATATCTATACTTCTAACATCCAGATTCTTCATTAGAAAGGCATTAGAAAGAATATATACTTCTAACATCCATATTCTTCATTAGAAAAGCATTAGAAATAAATCGATACTTCTAACATCCAGATTCTTCATAAGAAAAGCATTAGAAAGATATCTATACTTCTAAATCCATATTCTTCATTAGAAAGCATTAGAAAGATATCTATACTTCTTACATCCAGATTCTTCATTAGAAAAGCATTAGAAAGATATCTATACTTCTAACATCCATATTCTTCATTAGAAAAGCATTAGAAAGATATCTATACTTCTAACATCCATATTCTTCATTAGAAAAGCATTAGAAAGATATCTATACTTCTAACATCCATATTCTTCATTAGAAAAGCATTAGAAAGAAATATATACTTCTAACATCCATATTCTTCATTAGAAAAGCATTAGAAAGAAATCTATACTTCTAACATCCATATTCTTCATTAGAAAAGCATTAGAAAGATATCTATACTTCTAACATCCATATTCTTCATTAGAAAAGCATTAGAAAGATATCTATACTTCTAACATCCAGATTCTTCATTAGAAAAGCATTAGAAAATATCTATACTTCTAACATCCATATTCTTCATTAGAAAAGCATTAGAAAGATATCTATACTTCTAACATCCAGATTCTTCATTAGAAAGGCATTAGAAAGATATATATACTTCTAACATCCATATTCTTCATTAGAAAAGCATTAGAAATATATCTATACTTCTAACATCCATATTCTTCATTAGAAAAGCATTAGAAAGATATCTATACTTCTAACATCCATATTCTTCATTAGAAAAGCATTAGAAAGATATCTATACTTCTAACATCCAGATTCTTCATTAGAAAAGCATTAGAAAGATATCTATACTTCTAACATCCATATTCTTCATTAGAAAAGCATTAGAAAGATATCTATACTTCTAACATCCATATTCTTCATTAGAAAAGCATTAGAAAGATATCTATACTTCTACATCCATATTCTTCATTAGAAAAGCATTAGAAAGATATCTATACTTCTAACATCCAGATTCTTCATTAGAAAAGCATTAGAAAGATATCTATACTTCTAACATCCATATTCTTCATTAGAAAAGCATTAGAAAGATATCTATACTTCTAACATCCATATTCTTCATTAGAAAAGCATTAGAAAGATATCTATACTTCTAACATCCATATTCTTCATTAGAAAAGCATTAGAAAGATATCTATACTTCTAACATCCAGAGCGTACGCGTTCATGGATGTCCATGTTGGTACAAGTTGCCGGTCAGGATAGCCGTGCACCAAAATTGTGTACCGATCAGGGAAAGTACAACACGGAGGGCGCAGCCCGAGCGTACGCGTTCATGAATGTCTATACTTCTAACATCCATATTCTTCATTAGAAAAGCATTAGAAAGATATCTATACTTCTAACATCCAGATTCTTCATTAGAAAAGCATTAGAAAGATATCTATACTTCTAACATCCATATTCTTCATTAGAAAAGCATTAGAAAGATATCTATACTTCTAACATCCAGATTCTTCATTAGAAAAGCATTAGAAAGATATCTATACTTCTAACATCCATATTCTTCATTAGAAAAGCATTAGAAAGATATCTATACTTCTAACATCCATATTCTTCATTAGAAAAGCATTAGAAAGATATCTATACTTCTAACATCCATATTCTTCATTAGAAAAGCATTAGAAAGATATCTATACTTCTAACATCCATATTCTTCATTAGAAAAGCATTAGAAAGATATCTATACTTCTAACATCCATATTCTTGCATTAGAAAAGCATTAGAAAGATATCTATACTTCTAACATCCATATTCTTCATTAGAAAAGCATTAGAAAGATATCTATACTTCTAACATCCATATTCTTCATTAGAAAAGCATTAGAAAGATATCTATACTTCTAACATCCATATTCTTCATTAGAAAAGCATTAGAAAGATATCTATACTTCTAACATCCATATTCTTCATTAGAAAAGCATTAGAAAGATATCTATACTTCTAACATCCATATTCTTGCATTAGAAAAGCATTAGAAAGATATCTATACTTCTAACATCCAGATTCTTATTAGAAAAGCATTAGAAAGATATCTATACTTCTAACATCCATATTCTTCATTAGAAAAGCATTAGAAAGATATCTATACTTCTAACATCCAGATTCTTCATTAGAAAAGCATTAGAAAGATATCTATACTTCTAACATCCATATTCTTCATTAGAAAAGCATTAGAAAGATATCTATACTTCTAACATCCAGATTCTTCATTAGAAAGCATTAGAAAGATATCTATACTTCTAACATCCATATTCTTCATTAGAAAAGCATTAGAAAGATATCTATACTTCTAACATCCATATTCTTCATTAGAAAAGCATTAGAAAGATATCTATACTTCTAACATCCAGAGCGTACGCGTTCATGGATGTCCATGTTGGTACAAGTTGCCGGTCAGGATAGCCGTGCACCAAAATTGTGTACCGATCAGGGAAAGTACAACACGGAGGGCGCAGCCCGAGCGTACGCGTTCATGAATGTCTATACTTCTAACATCCATATTCTTCATTAGAAAAGCATTAGAAAGATATCTATACTTCTAACATCCAGATTCTTCATTAGAAAAGCATTAGAAAGATATCTATACTTCTAACATCCATATTCTTCATTAGAAAAGCATTAGAAAGATATCTATACTTATAACATCCAGATTCTTCATTAGAAAAGCATTAGAAATATATCTATACTTCTAACATCCATATTCTTCATTAGAAAAGCATTAGAAAGATATCTATACTTCTTACATCCATATTCTTCATTAGAAAAGCATTAGAAAGATATCTATACTTCTAACATCCATATTCTTCATTAGAAAAGCATTAGAAAGATATCTATACTTCTAACATCCATATTCTTCATTAGAAAAGCATTAGAAAGATATCTATACTTCTAACATCCATATTCTTCATTAGAAAAGCATTAGAAAGATATCTATACTTCTAACATCCATATTCTTCATTAGAAAAGCATTAGAAAGATATCTATACTTCTAACATCCATATTCTTCATTAGAAAAGCATTAGAAAGATATCTATACTTCTAACATCCATATTCTTCATTAGAAAAGCATTAGAAAGATATCTATACTTCTAACATCCATATTCTTCATTAGAAAAGCATTAGAAAGATATCTATACTTCTAACATCCATATTCTTCATTAGAAAAGCATTAGAAAGATATCTATACTTCTAACATCCATATTCTTCATTAGAAAAGCATTAGAAAGATATCTATACTTCTAACATCCATATTCTTCATTAGAAAAGCATTAGAAAGATATCTATACTTCTAACATCCATATTCTTCATTAGAAAAGCATTAGAAAGATATCTATACTTCTAACATCCAGATTCTTCATTAGAAAAGCATTAGAAAGATATCTATACTTCTAACATCCAGATTCTTCATTAGAAAAGCATTAGAAAGATATCTATACTTCTAACATCCATATTCTTCATTAGAAAAGCATTAGAAAGAATCTATACTTCTAACATCCAGATTCTTCATTAGAAAAGCATTAGAAAGAAATCTATACTTCTAACATCCAGATTCTTTATTAGAAAAGCATTAGAAAATATCTATACTTCTAACATCCATATTCTTCATTAGAAAAGCATTAGAAATATATCTATACTTCTAACATCCATATTCTTCATTAGAAAAGCATTAGAAAAATATATACTTCTAACATCCATATTCTTCATTAGAAAAGCATTAGAAATAAATCTATACTTCTAACATCCAGATTCTTCATTAGAAAAGCATTAGAAAGATATCTATACTTCTAACATCCATATTCTTCATTAGAAAAGCATTAGAAAGATATCTATACTTCTAACATCCATATTCTTCATTAGAAAAGCATTAGAAAGATATCTATACTTCTAACATCCATATTCTTCATTAGAAAAGCATTAGAAAGATATCTATACTTCTAACATCCAGATTCTTCATTAGAAAAGCATTAGAAAGATATCTATACTTCTAACATCCATATTCTTCATTAGAAAAGCATTAGAAAGATATCTATACTTCTAACATCCAGATTCTTCATTAGAAAAGCATTAGAAAGATATCTATACTTCTAACATCCATATTCTTCATTAGAAAAGCATTAGAAAGATATCTATACTTCTAACATCCAGATTCTTCATTAGAAAAGCATTAGAAAGATATCTATACTTCTAACATCCATATTCTTCATTAGAAAAGCATTAGAAAGATATCTATACTTCTAACATCCATATTCTTCATTAGAAAAGCATTAGAAAGATATCTATACTTCTAACATCCATATTCTTGCATTAGAAAAGCATTAGAAAGATATCTATACTTCTAACATCCATATTCTTCATTAGAAAAGCATTAGAAAGATATCTATACTTCTAACATCCATATTCTTCATTAGAAAAGCATTAGAAAGATATCTATACTTCTAACATCCATATTCTTCATTAGAAAAGCATTAGAAAGATATCTATACTTCTAACATCCATATTCTTTATTAGAAAAGCATTAGAAAAATATCTATACTTCTAACATCCATATTCTTGCATTAGAAAAGCATTAGAAAGATATCTATACTTCTAACATCCAGATTCTTCATTAGAAAGGCATTAGAAAGAAATCTATACTTCTAACATCCATATTCTTCATTAGAAAAGCATTAGAAAGAAATCTATACTTCTAACATCCAGATTCTTCATTAGAAAAGCATTAGAAAGATATCTATACTTCTAAATCCATATTCTTCATTAGAAAAGCATTAGAAAGATATCTATACTTCTAACATCCAGATTCTTCATTAGAAAAGCATTAGAAAGATATCTATACTTCTAACATCCATATTCTTCATTAGAAAAGCATTAGAAAGATATCTATACTTCTAACATCCATATTCTTCATTAGAAAAGCATTAGAAAGATATCTATACTTCTAACATCCAGCGTACGCGTTCATGGATGTCCATGTTGGTACAAGTTGCCGGTCAGGATAGCCGTGCACCAAAATTGTGTACCGATCAGGGAAAGTACAACACGGAGGGCGCAGCCCGAGCGTACGCGTTCATGAATCTATACTTCTAACATCCATATTCTTCATTAGAAAAGCATTAGAAAGATATCTATACTTCTAACATCCAGATTCTTCATTAGAAAAGCATTAGAAAGATATCTATACTTCTAACATCCATATTCTTCATTAGAAAAGCATTAGAAAGATATCTATACTTCTAACATCCAGATTCTTCATTAGAAAAGCATTAGAAAGATATCTATACTTCTAACATCCATATTCTTCATTAGAAAAGCATTAGAAAGATATCTATACTTCTAACATCCATATTCTTCATTAGAAAAGCATTAGAAAGATATCTATACTTCTAACATCCATATTCTTCATTAGAAAAGCATTAGAAAGATATCTATACTTCTAACATCCATATTCTTCATTAGAAAAGCATTAGAAAGATATCTATACTTCTAACATCCATATTCTTCATTAGAAAAGCATTAGAAAGATATCTATACTTCTAACATCCATATTCTTCATTAGAAAAGCATTAGAAAGATATCTATACTTCTAACATCCATATTCTTCATTAGAAAAGCATTAGAAAGATATCTATACTTCTAACATCCATATTCTTCATTAGAAAAGCATTAGAAAGATATCTATACTTCTAACATCCATATTCTTCATTAGAAAAGCATTAGAAAGATATCTATACTTCTAACATCCATATTCTTCATTAGAAAAGCATTAGAAAGATATCTATACTTCTAACATCCATATTCTTCATTAGAAAAGCATTAGAAAGATATCTATACTTCTAACATCCATATTCTTCATTAGAAAAGCATTAGAAAGATATCTATACTTCTAACATCCATATTCTTCATTAGAAAAGCATTAGAAAGATATCTATACTTCTAACATCCAGATTCTTCATTAGAAAAGCATTAGAAAGATATCTATACTTCTAACATCCAGATTCTTCATTAGAAAAGCATTAGAAAGATATCTATACTTCTAACATCCATATTCTTCATTAGAAAAGCATTAGAAAGATATCTATACTTCTAACATCCAGATTCTTCTTTAGAAAAGCATTAGAAAGATATCTATACTTCTAACATCCAGATTCTTGTATTAGAAAAGCATTAGAAAATATCTATACTTCTAACATCCATATTCTTCATTAGAAAAGCATTAGAAAGATATCTATACTTCTAACATCCATATTCTTCATTAGAAAAGCATTAGAAAGAAATCTATACTTCTAACATCCATATTCTTCATTAGAAAAGCATTAGAAAGAAATCTATACTTCTAACATCCAGATTCTTCATTAGAAAAGCATTAGAAAGATATCTATACTTCTAACATCCATATTCTTCATTAGAAAAGCATTAGAAAGATATCTATACTTCTAACATCCATATTCTTCATTAGAAAAGCATTAGAAAGATATCTATACTTCTAACATCCATATTCTTCATTAGAAAAGCATTAGAAAGATATCTATACTTCTAACATCCAGATTCTTCATTAGAAAAGCATTAGAAAGAAATCTATACTTCTAACATCCATATTCTTCATTAGAAAAGCATTAGAAAGAAATCTATACTTCTAACATCCAGATTCTTCATTAGAAAAGCATTAGAAAGATATCTATACTTCTAACATCCATATTCTTCATTAGAAAAGCATTAGAAAGATATCTATACTTCTAACATCCAGATTCTTCATTAGAAAAGCATTAGAAAGATATCTATACTTCTAACATCCATATTCTTCATTAGAAAAGCATTAGAAAGATATCTATACTTCTTACATCCATATTCTTCATTAGAAAAGCATTAGAAAGATATCTATACTTCTAACATCCATATTCTTCATTAGAAAAGCATTAGAAAGATATCTATACTTCTAACATCCATATTCTTCATTAGAAAAGCATTAGAAAGATATCTATACTTCTAACATCCATATTCTTCATTAGAAAAGCATTAGAAAGATATCTATACTTCTAACATCCATATTCTTGCATTAGAAAAGCATTAGAAAGATATCTATACTTCTAACATCCAGATTCTTCATTAGAAAAGCATTAGAAAGATATCTATACTTCTAACATCCATATTCTTCATTAGAAAAGCATTAGAAAGATATCTATACTTCTAACATCCAGATTCTTCATTAGAAAAGCATTAGAAAGAATATATACTTCTAACATCCATATTCTTCATTAGAAAAGCATTAGAAATATCGATACTTCTAACATCCAGATTCTTCATTAGAAAAGCATTAGAAAGATATCTATACTTCTAAAATCCATATTCTTCATTAGAAAAGCATTAGAAAGATATCTATACTTCTTACATCCAGATTCTTCATTAGAAAAGCATTAGAAAGATATTATACTTCTAAAATCCATATTCTTCATTAGAAAAGCATTAGAAAGATATCTATACTTCTAACATCCATATTCTTCATTAGAAAAGCATTAGAAAGATATCTATACTTCTAACATCCATATTCTTCATTAGAAAAGCATTAGAAAGATATCTATACTTCTAACATCCATATTCTTCATTAGAAAAGCATTAGAAAGATATCTATACTTCTAACATCCATATTCTTCATTAGAAAAGCATTAGAAAGATATCTATACTTCTAACATCCATATTCTTCATTAGAAAAGCATTAGAAAGATATCTATACTTCTAACATCCATATTCTTCATTAGAAAAGCATTAGAAAGATATCTATACTTCTAACATCCATATTCTTCATTAGAAAAGCATTAGAAAGATATCTATACTTCTAACATCCCGATTCTTCATTAGAAAAGCATTAGAAAGATATCTATACTTCTAACATCCATATTCTTCATTAGAAAAGCATTAGAAAGATATCTATACTTCTAACATCCATATTCTTCATTAGAAAAGCATTAGAAAGATATCTATACTTCTAACATCCATATTCTTCATTAGAAAAGCATTAGAAAGATATCTATACTTCTAACATCCATATTCTTCATTAGAAAAGCATTAGAAAGATATCTATACTTCTAACATCCATATTCTTCATTAGAAAAGCATTAGAAAGATATCTATACTTCTAACATCCATATTCTTCATTAGAAAAGCATTAGAAAGATATCTATACTTCTAACATCCAGATTCTTCATTAGAAAAGCATTAGAAAGATATCTATACTTCTAACATCCATATTCTTCATTAGAAAAGCATTAGAAAGATATCTATACTTCTAACATCCATATTCTTCATTAGAAAAGCATTAGAAAGATATCTATACTTCTTACATCCAGATTCTTCATTAGAAAAGCATTAGAAAGATATCTATACTTCTACATCCAGATTCTTCATTAGAAAAGCATTAGAAAGATATCTATACTTCTAACATCCATATTCTTCATTAGAAAAGCATTAGAAAGATATCTATACTTCTAACATCCATATTCTTCATTAGAAAAGCATTAGAAAGATATCTATACTTCTAAGCATCCATATTCTTCATTAGAAAAGCATTAGAAAGATATCTATACTTCTAACATCCAGAGCGTACGCGTTCATGGATGTCCATGTTGTACAAGTTGCCGGTCAGGATAGCCGTGCACCAAAATTGTGTACCGATCAGGGAAAGTACAACACGGAGGGCGCAGCCCGAGCGTACGCGTTCATGAATGTCTATACTTCTAACATCCATATTCTTCATTAGAAAAGCATTAGAAAGATATCTATACTTCTAACATCCAGATTCTTCATTAGAAAAGCATTAGAAAGATATCTATACTTCTTACATCCATATTCTTCATTAGAAAAGCATTAGAAAGATATCTATACTTCTAACATCCAGATTCTTCATTAGAAAAGCATTAGAAAGATATCTATACTTCTAACATCCATATTCTTCATTAGAAAAGCATTAGAAAGATATCTATACTTCTAGCATCCATATTCTTCATTAGAAAAGCATTAGAAAGATATCTATACTTCTAACATCCAGAGCGTACGCGTTCATGGATGTCCTGTTGGTACAGTTGCCGGTCAGGATTCCGTTGCACCAAAATTGGTACCGATCAGGGAAAGTACAACACGGAGGGCGCAGCCCGAGCGTACGCGTTCATGAATGTCTATACTTCTAACATCCATATTCTTCATTAGAAAAGCATTAGAAAGATATCTATACTTCTAACATCCATATTCTTGCATTAGAAAAGCATTAGAAAGATATCTATACTTCTAACATCCATATTCTTCATTAGAAAAGCATTAGAAAGATATCTATACTTCTAACATCCATATTCTTCATTAGAAAAGCATTAGAAAGATATCTATACTTCTAACATCCATATTCTTCATTAGAAAAGCATTAGAAAGATATCTATACTTCTAACATCCATATTCTTCATTAGAAAAGCATTAGAAAGATATCTATACTTCTAACATCCATATTCTTGCATTAGAAAAGCATTAGAAAGATATCTATACTTCTAACATCCAGATTCTTGTATTAGAAAAGCATTAGAAAGATATCTATACTTCTAACATCCATATTCTTCATAGCATTAGAAGATATCTATACTTCTAACATCCAATTCTTCATTAGAAAAGCATTAGAAAGATATCTATACTTCTAACATCCAGATTCTTCATTAGAAAAGCATTAGAAAGATATCTACTTCTACATCCATATTCTTCATTAGAAAAGCATTAGAAAGATATCTATACTTCTAACATCCATATTCTTCATTAGAAAAGCATTAGAAAGATATCTATACTTCTAACATCCATATTCTTCATTAGAAAAGCATTAGAAAGATATCTATACTTCTAACATCCATATTCTTCATTAGAAAAGCATTAGAAAGATATCTATACTTCTAACATCCAGAGCGTACGCGTTCATGGATGTCCATGTTGGTACAAGTTGCCGTCATGATAGCCGTGACCAAATTGTGTACCGACAGGAAAGTACAACACGGATGGCGCAGCCCCTGCGTACGCGTTCATGAATGTCTATACTTCTAACATCCATATTCTTCATTAGAAAAGCATTAGAAAGATATCTATACTTCTAACATCCAGATTCTTCATTAGAAAAGCATTAGAAGATATCTATACTTCTAACATCCATATTCTTCATTAGAAAAGCATTAGAAAGATATCTATACTTCTAACATCCAGATTCTTCATTAGAAAAGCATTAGAAATATATCTATACTTCTAACATCCATATTCTTCATTAGAAAGCATTAGAAAGATATCTATACTTCTAACATCCATATTCTTCATTAGAAAAGCATTAGAAAGATATCTATACTTCTAACATCCATATTCTTCATTAGAAAGCATTAGAAAGATATCTATACTTATAACATCCAGATTCTTCATTAGAAAAGCATTAGAAAGATATCTATACTTCTAACATCCATATTCTTCATTAGAAAGCATTAGAAAGATATCTATACTTCTAACATCCATATTCTTCATTAGAAAAGCATTAGAAAGATATCTATACTTCTAACATCCATATTCTTGCATTAGAAAGCATTAGAAAGATATCTATACTTCTAACATCCATATTCTTCATTAGAAAAGCATTAGAAAGATATCTATACTTCTAACATCCATATTCTTCATTAGAAAGCATTAGAAAGATATCTATACTTCTAACATCCATATTCTTCATTAGAAAAGCATTAGAAAGATATCTATACTTCTAACATCCAGATTCTTGTATTAGAAAAGCATTAGAAAATATCTATACTTCTAACATCCATATTCTTCATTAGAAAAGCATTAGAAAGATATCTATACTTCTAAACATCCAGATTCTTCATTAGAAAAGCATTAGAAGATATCTATACTTCTAACATCCATATTCTTCATTAGAAAAGCATTAGAAAGATATCTATACTTCTAACATCCAGATTCTTCATTAGAAAAGCATTAGAAAGATATCTATACTTCTAAACATCCATATTTCTTCATTAGAAAAGCATTAGAAAGATATCTATACTTCTAGCA
>NW_024428411.1:0-29647 GCF_017562075.2 Anopheles merus | reverse complement strand
AAATTAATTGTAATGTTTAATATTTTGATAAATTTGCTATAGAAGGCCAAAAATGTGATCAATCTAAATAATAAAAAAAAAAAGGATCAATATCGCTTCTTGATAACCTCCTCTCCGCCGCAAAAATTATTGACGTTATTCTGGGAATGATACAAAAGTCTCAACGGCTGAAAAATTATCGAAGCAAACAAGTAATCATTAATTATCAAATGCTTTATGGACAAGTCATGCCATGTCAGATACATTGATAACGGATCCATTATGAAAAAGCACTTTGACAATCGTTGCACTCGTAACAGCGAAAGTGTGATATCGTCGTTCTCGTTAGAACAACAGGGGATTTGAAATGTTCGTTTTTGCTTTCAAATACATTAAAAAATATCCCTAAAATTTATTAAAAGGAAACCAACTGATTGTTGTAAAATAAAGAAAAACGAATAAAACAAAACATCGCGAAATGCTTGGAGCTATTTCACATCATTAAAAACTTTATATTGCATGTATTGATAGAGGCGAAAGAACTCCGTTGGAGCCAAAGCCTCTCTTAACTATTCCAACAACAACATTGCATGTATTGCGTTTGCGAAAGTTAAATGCTCTCCCATCGCAAGGTCGCATGCAAAATAAAAAAAACTTATTGCAACCAGGCTTTTGTTTATCTCATCAACATAATATTTCGTATGCGATTTGCATCATTCCGAAAGACCTCTTGTCGAGTTGAAACAATGTTAAATTACATAACGGTTGCATTAACAAAATTGACAAATTCAGGGTTTATCATGGGGTTATTGTAACCCGCAGTAACAAATATTAATGAACTTTGAATAGTAGTATCCCATGAGAAAACAGACAACCTCTATCAGTCACCTCACCTGACACCTCTATCAGTCAAACTCTAACCATGATGGCCAAAAAAAGTTAACCAACCAACTTAGAAGCGTGCTCGATCAACAAATAACACTCCGTAGCGTCTTAAATCGCCTCCGTGCCAATTTTTTTTTTCGTCGCTACGGCGTTTTGGTCACCAACATCTGTTAGGCAACAATTAAAGCATCGAATAAAAGCCCAGGTTCATTTTAAGGTTCCAAAAGATGCAAAAAATGAAGACAGAGGGACACGTAGCTACATTACTGCGTTATCTGGGACGGGAGATTGATACAACCCGCCAAACAGTGAAAGAGTACTTGGGAAACATAAACACGTATATCAGGAAGCAGCAATCGCTTCCACTGGCTTCGCAGCGGCAAACAATGACGCCAAAACTCATTGCGTTCATTTTAGGTTAATTTCGGCAGAATTTCAACATGGCACCCTAGTCCGCAAACTGGTACAACATCCGTCACATGTGTTCCATTGAATTTTATGGATCAACATTATGGAAAAGCTTTTCTCTAACAATTTTGTATAGAAAATTTAGGATGCCTTCGTCCATCATGGTACAAATTCCGGATAACTGACGAAAGGCAACTCGCAAAGTCTGAGATTATTTTGTGCAAGTAAGCTTAAATAATTACCTTTCAAATGATGTACATGTACAAATTATTTCTCCTAGTTCTTTTCTACAGCCAACCGAATAATGGCTATTATTTTCATGTAAAACTTACCGGAAATTGATCTCGAGTTTGAACATTCCGAAAAATGTGTCGTTTCATATTACTTTTAATTAATATTGAAAGAATACGAATATATTCCAAAAGATTTTCAGTAGGGTAAGTGTACCAATTATGACTATATTATGTCTTCAAGATACCGATTCTACTGCTGTATAAGTATTGGGTAATTTTTAAAAGTGTATATATTTTCTAGAAGCCTATAATGTGTAGAGCACGAGAGTATTTTTTATTTTGACTTAACGTTTAGCGAAACAATAGAAAATTTCGATTAAAAATTGCATCTCAAGTTATCAATTATGGCTATAGTGTTCGTAGCAATTCGCCATAACTGTACCAATTGTGGTTGTAAGCCAAAACTCGTGGATATTTACACTAACAATCAATTTGTGACATTGTTTTAAATCAAATCAGCTAGTAATAAGTTCACTGCTGGTAAATTAGTAAGTGAACACCATTAAATAAATAAAACAAACAATTTCAAATCTTCGTTTTGTATCACTATTTGTATTCATATCCACGCTCAATTAATCGCACAATTGATGGGGCGATATAGTAATTTACCCTCTTCCACTGTTGTATTGTGGTATATGTGGTTGAAACAAGTTCTTCCAAAATGTTTTGAACTTATTCTACTGATAACCGTATTTGAACACACTTTATATCTCCTGAAAATGTTTCATATTCGTTCATTTGGAAGCTATACCGAAGCTAGCTACCGTTATAGCACGAGACACAGAGGAGCGCAAATCAGGGTGGCCTGTTTGAATTGGTTTAAATTAAGAATCGTAGCCATTCCCCAACTATCTTGAAGATACTTCTGGTAAATTTTGCTCTAATTATCGATCAGAACAGTACAAGAGCGCACTTGACAATAGCGGTCACTAGCGGTGTAGCAGATTTACTGCTAACAGTAGTCATATCCAACTTAAACACCACATATAGAAATGAAAGTAGTCATAACAATCCAATCAATGTCGAAAATAGATATCATTTCGATCATGCCATAATACAATTGCAAAACCTATTGCGCAGGGTACCGAGAAAGAACACCCATCAATAAACTATAACGTTCCATCGTCTTTATTCACAAAAACATAACAGGAAACTCGACAGACGATCAGAAGAAAGTAAGACAGTTTAAAAGTTAAAAATATATCAATGTATGGATGATAACGCGTGTCATCATAGAAAATAATTGGTTATAAATCAAGCTTAAACTGATGGCGACTTCAGTTCACAATTAACAGACACGTAGATTTCTCGTGTTCTGGTGTATCTCACCCATTTGCAGATTCCGCCTAAGGCTCTGCCCAATTTAGTAACCACCGACCGATCAGCAGTACCTCATCTTCAACAAAAGTGCAAGTTTGTACATTAATCGGTTAATACTCCCGCAGTGTTTTATCGCCGCCTGGAATCCGACCCGTTGCGTAAAGTTCCGTTATTTAACTCGTCCGGTGCATAAGTGTAACCCGACCATCATCCCAACGTAACAAGCGAGTGATACGACACAATCGCATTCGAACTAACCTACGGTACATTCTCGCTCGATACCCTGCTTCGTTCCGCACTCTTCCTCTGCATTCCGCGCATCAGCTTCCCGCACACGGTTCTGGTAAACAAAGTCCGCGCCGAACCTACCACAGCGGCGTTCAGATTACACCTTTTTTCGTATCAAAGTCATTCAAGACTGCGTTATTTCGATGAAACTTATTCGATGTTGTATAGTTTTACAAGAAAATTATGCTTAAAACACAAAATAACACTTTATATTGCGAAAATAACTACTAAAAACCCCGATTTGTTCAATTGTAAACTACGCACTACGACCAAAACGACATTTGTAAACAAAGCATCGATGGTATACTGCGATATTTGGTGCATCAAAGGTTAGTTGTAACAATGATGGACATACGGAAAAAGTTATATTTTCGATGAAATAATGGTAAATTTTATAAGAAGTCGTTAAATAATTAATATTTTGCACCGAAATGATCATTTTGAGATAAAATTATCGTTAGGTGCTTGAAAATCGCTAATATCCTTCAGTACTGCTCTTAACAAAAAGGTAAGAGATACCAAAAATCTTGGCAACACAATTTAAAAGGGTGATTTAACAAACAAAAATGAGCAATACGGAACTAATGTAGCACAAATGTGTTAAAATGTTCATATTTGAAATGAAAAATCCTTTCTTGGTTTTAGAATGCAAATAGACTGTTTGAGAGCGAAAATAGCCTTCGTTATAGCCGCAATTGGTGCTATAGCCACAATTGGTACGCTTACCCTAATTTATTTACGAATAGTTTCTTCCCATCTTTCAAAATCAGTCAAAACCTTTCGCGGGCCGGATTGAATGTTGAGGCGGGTGTAGAATCCATGCTATCGCGTACCCGCTTAACGCATGAATGTTAACAGACGGGTAAAACACTGCACATGCACCCCGCGCTTTACTACACATGCGGTTCCGTGTTTTACCGTGGTGGTCGCACCACCCAAATTGGACATAAAGAAGGAAGACTTCCAAAGTAGGTCATAAATAAGGAAGAGCAATTAGCATAAGAAACGCATTAGGCCTTAAGCAAAACATTGAAAAGTGTAACAGCCCACCAGGAAGGCGACCCTCTTGACACACATTCGTCCGTCAAAGCGCGTCAAATTGCGAAAGGGAAAATTACGAGCGTAAACATCTGGTGTACAAATGTGCGCTAACTTTCTTCAGACGGGAGTATAAATAAAGCCAGGTGACAGAAGGTCAGTTCTGATATGACATAGGATAGTACATCTTGTCCCTTCAACTCGTTTATGAGCAGTATTTCCCCTACCCAAGGTAAGGCTTTACTGTCTCCAACAAACGCACCGTGTATCAGTTGGCCAGTCAGCAAAACTCTGATCCGAAAGGTTTACGTATGCTAGGTGGCATAACGTCGAAATTTCCCACGGTTGGCATAACTGGAAGTCCGCTTCTCACCTGACGCATCACATCGATGGCAATTTTTACGCAAGGTCAAGTTCGATTAGTTTACCGTGCCAATCACGAAGTGCTAACTCAGCGCTGTCCACAGGCTTATGACACGAACCGTACCAAACCAACAACATTTCTTCACCACACGGGCCGCATTTGGCCCCCGGAATTTATTTATATTTTCCAGTAATAAGCGTCTTGATATAGTTTCAAATTCACGTTTGAAATCCAAAACTACTGCCAAATCTTCGTGCTTTCACTCTATTCAAAACTTTTCCATTTTGACAAGAGAAGATTAAGTGCCGTTTCACAGGAATGTCAATGTGTGTATCCAGATTGCTCTGGAATTAATAGATCATGTGCGTTAAAAAGTTCATAAATTGATTTTTAACTTAATTACTTACTTATCTGGCGTTACAACCGCTTTGCGGTCTTGGCCTGCCTCAGGAGTGTCCGAAACCGCTCACAGTCTCGCGCCTTCATCTGCCAATCGGTTATCCCGGCCTTAATGGTGGTCGCCTCCAAGTCATCTTGCAACCATAGTTTGGGCCTACCACGCCTCGCTGTCCTTGTGGAAGGCCTAAAAAACTTTACAGGCTGGGTCGTCCGTTTCCATGCGTACAACATGGCCAGTCCACCGGAGCCTAGCGAGCTTGATACGCTGTACAACAGTGAGGTCGCCGTACATCTCGTATAGCTCGTCATTGTAGCGGCTTCTCCACTGTCCTTCCACACATACGGAGCCAAGTATCCTTCTGAGCATCTTCCTCTCGACCGCGGCTAAGATGGTTTCGTCTGATTTGGACAGTATCCATGCCTCAGAGGCGTATGTGAATACCGGAACTATATAGTCCCAGCTTCGTCCGTCGCGACAGGTTCTTTGAGGTGAACTGATTTTTCAGGCTGTAGAACGACCGGTTGACAGCCAGCATCCTTGCGCACAAATCAGCTTCCATGCTATTGTCGTTGCTGACCTTTGACCCCAGATAGGTGAATTGTGGAACAACTTCAAAAATGCGTTCACCTTTCTGTACGTCACGCCTACGTAAATTCTGATTATTTATTGGTAGGGCCGCTGATGTTGCCACCATCAGTTTGGTCTTTGCCTCGTTTATCTGCAATCCGAGGCTTTCTGCTGGCCTTGGTAGGCTTCTGCTACATAGGAGAGTCGCAGAGCAATGATATTTATATCATCAGCGCATGCCAGGATCTGGGTTGACTTATAGAAGATGGTTCCCGTAGACTCCACCTTCGAGTCGCGGATGGCCCTCTCTAGCGCCAGGTTGAATAGGAGACAGGCAAGCCCGTTTCCTTAGCGCAGATCCTTGGTAGTAGCAAAAGGTCCTGAGAGTTCCATCCACCCTCACCTGGCAAACGACGTTGGTCATAGTCATTCTAACTAACCTTATCAGTTTGGCCGGGACTGCAAATGAGCTCATAACGTCGTACAGTTTTACCCTGGCTGTTGTATCAATGAGCAACAATAAAACACAAACGCGACGACTTTTCAGAACTCTTTACAACAGCGATCGGCCCGGGCCAAATGCGGCCCGCCGCAACATTCTATCCGGCTTGCGAAAGGTTTTGACTGATTTTGAAAGATGGAAAGAAACTATTCGTATACAAATTACTGAATATTTTTCAGAATAACACTTTCAACTTCAATTAAAGTACTATGGAATGATGGATCGCTTGGTATGTTCGAACACGTGATCAATATCCCCGTAACGTTTACATGAAAACAATTGCCTTTTTTCGGCTGGCTGTAAAACAAAAACTAGCAGAGATAATTTCTTTACATGTACATCATTTGAAAGGTAATTATTTAAGCTTTTTTTTGTTTTAGCTTTATTTAAGCGATAGCCGACATTGTGAGTGCCGCAAAGGAAACCACTCACGGGTTTTTTTTTCGTTTTCGGACCGGGAAGAAGCCAGCCCTCCGAAAACTGACGAGTGCCACACGGGACCACGCCGAAGCAGCAATTTTCCCGTGTGAAGAACGAGGCATAGGGAGCATCGTGATTTTCATTTGGCAAACCTCGTGAAGCAGCCATCGCAATCTTCTATTTGGCAAACCACGTGACGCAGCCATCGCGATCTTCTATGTGGCAAACCTCGTAAAGCAGCCATCGCGATCCTCCATTTGGCAAACCACATGACGCAGCCATCGCGATTTTCTATGTGGCAAACCTCGTGAAGCAGCCATCGCGATCCTGTATGGTGGAAACCACATGCAGCAGCCATCTCTATCGTCTATATGGCAAACCACGTGAATCCATCGCGCAGTAGAAATCGAGCTGTGTAAAATACAACGGGAAGCAGCATAAGATGACGTGCCAATCATTTGAAGGAACTTCACAGTGAACGAACGGGCGCAGTTTTTAACGAGAACGAACGTGCGGAACATCGTGGATGACGGGTGCAGCATCGTGGATGACGTGTGCAGTTTTTCGTCGGCGCAGCCATCGCAATAACGTGTCGAGATTTTCATCGGCGCAGCATCGTCTTTGCTGCATGAACCACAACGCCGCAGCCGCTATCGAGAACAACGAGCTGAGAACCTCGTGGTGACCTACCGGCAGCTGACGCTATATGCCACGATATCGGTGAGCTCGTTCCTTTATTTTGTTTTTTTTCTCTTATTATAACGTATTTTCCCGCGTTCCATCATTTTATTATTATCGTATATATTATTGCGTTAAATTTGAATACACCGACCAATTTCTATATATGCATATTTATACATATTTCACAATCGTTTTGTGAAACGTCGTACACATTTCAAACATTTTTTTTTCATCATAATACGCAATTTTCGTTTAACAAAAAAAAATCAACTCAATAGTGTAAGCATTTTAGAGAGAATTAGGTACAGTCTTTTTATTAGATAGGGAATTTTCTGTGAACCCAAAATGTCAAAGAACGAAAGTGATGATAAAAATGCTGGTCCCAGTGCAATTCCGATGCGAGCCACGGGGCTGTCACCGGTGGCGAGAGCGATGGAACAAGAAAACTCACATTTGGCCATAGAAAAAATTTCCACAAAATTGCCTTGTTTTTGGGAAGACGCTCCAAGCGCATGGTTTGTGGCAGCAGAAGCAGAGTTCGATATTTCAAACGTTACATGGGAATGCTCGCAATATTCTCACGTTCTAAGGATGTTCCTGAAAAACGTCTTGCCAAAAATAATGTACATAATAACTATGCCATTACCAAACAACCCGTACTCACATTTAAAAAGTCAACTTCTAGAAAGGCTTAACGTGAGTGAAGAACAACGAATCACTCAGTTGTTGTATCACGTACAAATGGGTGATCGTAGTCCGTCTTATTTTTACAGACACATGGTTCAGCTGGCCGGTGATTCTGCAAACCTCAGGAAATTTCTGAACTGCGTAGTATGCTAAGGAGAATTTCCTTCCAAAATGGAAGTAATAGAGGAAGACAGCGAGACAGATCTCAGAGCCAAAAACGTGCAAGAACACCATCACAGGTTCGGAAGCACTCCATGTATTATTTTGATTTTCGGTTTGGTGAACAAGCACGACGGTGCCAAAAACCCTGCAATTTTTTTGCAGCAAAAAAACTAATTTTCTCAACAGCAGCGGCGGTCAACCCCAGAGCAATATTGGACTCCTCTCGTCTTTTCATTGACGATGAAAAAACAACATTTACCTTCCTTGTAGATACAGAAGCCGACGTGTCCGTCATACCGTACAATCTTTTTGGAAAAGTCATCAAACAAGCTGAACACCAACTAGTAGCAGCTAATGGTAGCCCTATTGCTACTTACCGAACCAAGTTGCTACAGTTAAGTCTTGGACTTACTAAAGTGTTTTCGCACTGTTTCACTCTTGCTGAAGTGCATCGACCAATCATAGGGGCTAATTTTTTAGCGAAACACGATTGGTAGATCGACTTAAAAAGAAAGAGGTTGATCGATCATCTTACAGGACAAGAAACGATCGCAACCATCGCTTTAGTGGATACACCTACCAAAACTGGATGACCTATCAAAACCCAAAAACTGGATGATTGAATTAAGCATATTTAGAGAATTTTTTAAAAATATCCAACTTTAGTGGATCCACCAGCTTATTAAAAAGCTAGTTAGGTATTCGATAGTACATAACATCGAAACCAAAGGAAGCTTACTATTTTCTAAACCACGACATCTGGATCCGAAAAAGCACAAGATTGCTCAAGCAGAATTTCAACACATGTTGGATCTGGGAATCTGCAGAGTGTCCTCGTCGTCAGCTTCGTCACCGCTACACATGGTACCCAAACCTGATTCAGATTGGAGACCTTGCGGCGATTACAGGCGTTTAAATGCCATCACAATACCTGATCGTTATCCGATCCCGCATGTGCAGGATTTTACGATGAACTTGGATGGTTGCAATTTTTTTTCTAAGTTGGATATCAAACATGATGTAGTACTCACACCTGTTGCCGAAAAAGACATCCACAAAATGGCGATAACCACGCCGTTCGGGTTATTTGAATTTCTAAGGATGCCGTTTAGTCTTAGAAAAGCAAGCAAGTGTTTTCAAAGACTCATGAATAATATTTTTCATGATTTAGATTTTATGTTTGTGTACATAGATGACATTCTGATAGCAAGTTCGACGCGTGAATCCCATTTAGAACATTTGCATATTGTTCTGAAACGTTTAACGGATCACGATATAAAACTTTAGCCATCAAAATGCATTCTTGGTGTGAATCAAATAGAATTCCTGAGCCACACAATTTCGGCGAAAGGGATAAAACCATCGCCGAAAAAAAAATAATTGCTATCCGAGATTTTTCTTCACCATGTTTGGTGAAACAGCTTCAATGAGTTTTGAGAATGGTGAACTATTATCACCGCTTCATTTCTAACATTTCAGATAAGCTAAGAGTGCTTCACCAGTTAGTAAAAGAGAACAACAAAAATAGGAAAATCAAATTCGAATGGTCCGACGCTTGTGAACAAGCACTAAATCAAATAAAGGATGAACTTTCAAACGCTACCATGCTCGTGCATCCGAAAATCAATACTACTTATACACTAACAACAGATGCTTCTAGTGTTGCTGTAGGGGCAGTATTACAATAAACTAGTGAAGGCATTTTGGAACCTCTTGCGTTTTTTTCTAAAACGATGACGCCCACGGAACAAAGGTATTTCACATTCGATAGAGAATTGCTCGCTATTACTCTTGGGATAAAACATTTCCGACATTTTTTAGAAGGCAGATCGTTCGCGGTTTATATGTTTTATGTTTTATATGTTTATTGATTAATCCATCGGGATCTTGAAGATCCTACATGAATGTACTTAAATTAGTGCTTATAGACTATGTAAGGTACATAAATCGATCGGGGAGAACAGGTGCACAAGAATAGAAAATGTATTATGAGAAAAAAATTATTACGTAAGTTGTGTCCTGAGTCTATCTCTTAAAACATTCTGTGGCATGTTGAAATCAAATAAATCAAAGTTATTTATGAAAGTTCGACACATAGCTGACATAGGACCAGACTGGCCAAAACGAGTTCTATAACGAGGGACGGATATGAATTGACGTGTACGTAGATTCCTAGATGGCGCGTTAAATTCTATCGTAGCTAATAGAGTAGGAGCATCAATGTGGTGGTTAAGTAGTCCTGATATAAAAAGGCATTTAGCTATCTCACGGCGATTTTTCAACGACTAAATCCCTAAAAGCAGACACCGGGAATGGTATGACGGTAACACATCGCCCTGTCGCCATGGTAAGAGTCTTACAGCATATCTAGTCGCTTTTCTTTGGATGGCCTCGATTCGATTACTCCATTGTTCGGTACAGGGGTCACTAACAATACTGCCATATTCTAACACAGATCGAACGTAGGCACAATAGATGGTTTTTATGGTCATAGGATTACGGAAACCTTGCCTTGATCGAATAATCCAACCCAGTAGTTGGTTCCCTCTAGACACTATATTCTCTAGGTGATCGTTAAATGTTAAACGTGTGTCGAGAATGATCCCAAGGTCGCGGAATGTATCGGTGCGTTCAACGGATATGTTATCGATCTGGTAGTTAAATCGTGTGCAAGACCGAGAACGGTGAAAAGACAAAACACGACATTTTTCGATACATAGCACCATTGCATTATCACGGCACCATATGCTAAACAGGTTGATGGCACGTTGAAGATTGATGCAGTCATTGGTATCGTTGATAGGAGCGAACAGCTTAACGTCATCGGCAAACAGAAGAAAACGGTGTTTAGCTAGCAATTGCCCTACATCGTTTATATAAAGAATGAAGAGCAGCGGGCCCAAATTGCTGCCTTGAGGCACCCCTGAGGTGCCAAGCACCTCTCTAGATGTATGATCGTTTACCTTGATCTTGTATGAGCGTTCTGTGCGGTAGGAATGCAACCACTTAACTATTTGTTCCGAAAACCCTAATTTGTGCAATTTGGCGATTAAAATGTCGTATGAGATGAGGTCGAAAGCAGCTTTGAGATCGGTGTAAATAGCATCCACTTGACCTCCGGAGTCGAGATTACGTTTGCAGAAACTAACGAATTCAGTGAGGTTCGTTAATGTTGAACGTTTGGGTACGAACCCGTGTTGGTTATCCATAATATAATTCGATGTAGCGGAGAGCATAGGGCTGTAAAGCAGAAGCTCAAAAGCTTTTGACACCGCACAAAGCAGTGGCGGGTCAAGCCTCTCCGAGGCCCTAGGCGTTTTGGTAGACGGGGCCCCTTCACCAAATCCATTGCGGGGAGGGGGGGGATGGTGTACGAATCATACACTACAAATTTATAAGTTTGCTACAGTTACAGTTTTTACTGAAAGCTATTGAGTAATACATGGTACTGAATATCAGTAAAACAAATTACTGAAAATGCAGCTATTTATTCTGCCAAAACGACATGTCTGAGCTTCAAAGGAAAATATACTGCGATGCCCACTTGCTCGTGATGAACAAAAATTTGATTTGGTAACCGCTTACAGACACCCCGATAAATTTTAGGTGCGTATTCGGCTTGCGGGATTAACGTTTTGGTTGAGAAAAATCTTCACACCACTTTGCTGTCCTTGCTGAAATTTCATGATTACCGTGAGTGCATACCAAATCAACAAACTTGTTTCGACAAAATACAGTTCACATCTGTATAAAACTTTATGAAACAGAGATGAACATGAGCAGAATGGACTGCCACCCTGCGCATCAATAAAAAACCTCAATATCAATACTTTTTTTCGCCAATTTTTAATTGATATCAATGACTAAACAATCAGTAATATCAGAAAGGCTTTGTGGTATGTTCAAATTTTGGGTACTGTGGATACTGTTTCGAAGCGGACTTTCGACACTTGATCGTCTAGACGATCATAAAAACCTGTAGGACGTTGGAGTTTAGAGGGCTTACCTTGGGTAGGAGGACATAAGTAAACTCCTTAAATGAGAAGTCGATAGATGATGGATGGGCTTAGTCCTATCCTGACAATCCGAACAAATCTGACCTGCCATGATCGTTGTTGTTGGTTTTATCTATACTCAAAAGAAGTTAAAGGTCGGAAAGTTATCGTTTTCGCTAAGCTAGTTACGTTTGTCTTTTATGGACAAGAACGATGGTTCTAAACGATATTTTCTTTCCTACTTTACAGTTTCCAGCTCGTGTTTCATAATACGGACGATTTGATTTAAAATCGTCATCGTGAGCATAACATGAAGTTACAATGAATACTGAAGTACCGTCTTTCTTCGAATTACGGCCACTTCATTTTCAATCGGTCAGAGCGATAACTTCTTGCACGCGGGAAAAACAATATTTTCATTCGAAAGTAACTGGAAATACCTTGTATTGCAGTATGTTTGTCTCAAGTAATCCACGGACCACAGGTTGGAGACCACTGCTTTAGATCAGCGGCTTTCTAAATGATCGAGCGGTGAGGGCCAGGAGAATCCATTTGTTTTACACATACATTATTATATTATTACAGTTAATACACAAAATGATATGATATTTATGTTATTAAACAATGTGATTGGTTATTGGTTTTCTTACATTATTATATCATCCAAGCAAGTTTCAAATTCATTTTATTAAATTACAATAACCAAAATTGATTGTAAAGATTCTTCAATTAAGAGTCTGCAGCATAGTGTGCAAAAGTCATAAAAAGTTCAAAACAAGTAAGCAAAATCGCAATATCGCTTCTTAATGTACCTTTACTTCCATGTTTCAAATTGTTTTCTAGGATATATCTGAAGATGGTACAAAATAGTTAACAGCTGAAAAATTATCGAGACAAACGTACAATCGTTCAGTAATATTATGAGGCCACGGACAAGTAAGACCAGGTCAGACAAATTGATAGCGCATTTCTTTAAAATAAAGCTCCTAGAAAATCGTTGCATCCTTAAAAAGCAAAAGTGTGCAACCATTGTTCTCGTAAAATCAACAGTCAGGTTTTTATGGAATTATTCGTTTCTATTTTCTAATTTCTCGTCAAATTTGACCATATTGATTGGTCCGACAATCCATGTTATGGTGATCAAATTTGGAATAGTTCAACGATATGAATTGTCATATTAAAATATGTTCAGTTAATTTTTAATAAATAGGAACTTCCTATCATTCCGCTTTCCGTCGAAATCGCTTTCCGTCGACCCTTCCAAATTTGACCCAAATCCTTCAACAGCTTGCCTTTCCACCATCACTTCGTCCAGTCCACAATTTTGACTGGGCCCCAAAGGTTAGCCGGGGCACGAGTTCTTAATTTTTGCGTGATAACATACACACAGGCCAAATTAAAAAACGCACACATCGACATCGGAATCGATTCTTGAATGAAACCTCAACAGATAAAAAGAGCGTGCTTGGTGTCAGCCAATTTTTCTTGCTTATTTCTACGGCTACGAACCGTTGTGTTGAGATCGGTTTCGGAGCCTTTTAATGTCGTATGTGCATGTAGTTTGTGTGAGGCATCTCTTGTAACGGATTTCGCTTTACCCAACTCGCGCGTAGCGTTCAATGCATTTGATCCAACGCTTTGGGCCATCGATGATGAAATGATATTGTTTTGAGCTGTGGGCATGTATCGCAGCGTTCTACGCTTCCAACTAAGGTGCACATGTTAAACAAAAATATTGCATATGTTAAAAAGGCAAATGTTTTCTGCTTCTGATAAGTAAAATAAATATGCTTCTGATACGCCTGGTAGTAATAGTAAATCTGATAGTAAACATAACCCTCGGGGGAAAATGGGGGTATATTGGGTTGACAACATCAAATGGAAGGGGCCCCTCAATCGACGGAATCATCAACGGGGCCCCCAAATGGCCGAGGCAATGGAGATTGTTCTTCGTATTATGGCTGTATGTAGATGCATCTGTAACGGTTTTTGGTCTTGTTGTATTCGCAAAAATTGAAATAGTCGATAAAAACCATATATAAATGAACATGGTCCATAGGTTCCTTGAGTATTTTTATACCTTTTCCTCCTTCCTTCTAACTGAAACCTTTCCCATTTCCCCTTCTCTTCGGTTACAAACTTGATGTGTTCGATTAGGGCCAAGAATGAAAATTTTAGTTTTTGCATTAAAAGACACACACAATCCACTATCCCAGGCCAGGAATGTGAACACCATTTTTCGTGTGAAACAGCCGTCTGCTTTCGACACAAAATCGCCAAGCGGTAAGAGGGGCCCCGTATACAAGAACAGGACATCCCAGCCAAGAGTGCACACAATGACATTGATTTAACCATTTCTCGAATGAAACCTCAACCCACTGAAGCACCGTTGACCAAACGACCTTCCTAGACTTTTTAAAGCAACGCGAGCTTGTTGTCAATTTTTCCTGCTAATTTCTCCGGCTACGAGCCGATGTATTGAAATTTTGTTTAGGGGCCTTTAAATTTTTGTCTGTGTATGATTTGTGATTGTGGCTGTTTCAAGGGGTTTTCTATGTGGTTTAACGCAGCGCTGTTCTGCGTTCCGTGCATTGGATTTTAGCAGCAAGTGTCTCCGCGTTTTTTGGTGGGCTCGTGCACGGACCATCCAAACCAAGACACCAAATGGACGGGGCCCCTTATTGATGGGGCCCCTTATTGATGGGGCCTCCTTACAGACGGGGGCCCTTGCCGACGGGGCCCCTTCATCGAAGAGTCCACATAATCGTTGGGGCCCCGTAAACCACCTTTGAGTTTTGGCTTCAGTATAGCTGTAACGGTTTTTTATTTTGTCTTCACACAAAAAGTTGTATGTAAATAGTGATAACACATCATTTTAATATTAACATGGCCCAGTTCCTTTTTGGACATATAAATACCACCCCTTCCCGATTTCCCCTATTTGTCAGTTGACCACAAAAGTTGAGCAGGACCCCGCGTGAAAATTTAAGGTTTTTCGTTAAAAGCAGGCACGCTCTACGATCTCAAGCTTGAGATGTGAATACCATTTTTCGCGTGAAAACAGCTGTCTGTTTTCGGCACACATCTGCAAAACAAGTATAGGGGCCCCAGACAAGCGCAGGCACGTTTCATCCCAGCCAAATTGAAAAGCGCAGACATCGATATCGATGGAATCGTTTCTCGAATGAAACCTCTACCCACTGGAGCACCGATGCTTGCTTGATGTTAGTCAATTTTTCCTGCTAATTTTACCGGCTACGAGTCGGTGTATTGATATTGTGTTTCGGGGTCTTTAAATTTTTGCTAAGGTGTGTTGTATGCTTGTGTTGTGTAACGGGTTTTTGGTGGTAGTTAAGCGCAGCGTTCTGTGCATTTCATTTTAGCAGCAAGTTGCTCTGCGTGGTTTTGGGTTTGGGTGCTCGTGCACAGGCCACCCACACCAGCAAAAATTGATGGTTTCTCGCTCTGTCCAATACTTTGCGACAACGATGATGAGGTATTGATTTGAGCTGTGCGCGCGTGTCGCAGCGTTCTTCGCTTGCGACTTTGATGCAAGTATTGGCAGATTTCTTAGATCATTTAATGTGCTGCTTTGAGTAGTATGGGGCCCCGGTATTCCGGTTCGGGGCCCTCAACAAAATACAGTGAGTGAAGCGATGGGAAAAATGCATTAATTAAAAATGAGTCTTTTTGAAATAGATGGTAAAAGTCCCTTCAAGGGGGGGGGGGGGGGAGAATGGATACGAAGCCGAACATCCACAATGACGGGGCCCCCTAGATCGCCGGGGCCCCCTAGATCGCCGGGGCCCCCTAGATCGCCGGGGCCCCCTAGATCGCCGGGGCCCCCTAGATCGCCGGGGCCCCTGGCGGCCGCCCAGTCCGCCCACCGTTTAACGCGCCACTGGCACAAAGTGATTTGATACCGCGATAGTTTGAAGCACATGAGCGATCCCCTTTTTAAATATTGGTACCATCCACGAGGTCTTCCATAAGCGTGGGAAAATACCGGAACTCAATGACGTGTTGTATATGTTTGTTAATATAGGTGCTAGGGATTGATAGCATTTACTGATGATGAAACTCGGAATGCCATCGGGACCAGGAGCTGTAGATGGTTTAAGGCTTTTGAGGCACTTTCTACTGTGCGTATATCAAACGTAGGAATGGTGTAATCAATCATGTTTAGAGGTGTGTAAGATGTGGCCTTTGCGATCACCGTTTGATCTACAATTGGGGTGGAGAAGGCATCGGAAAATCGTTCAGCAAAAATGTTGCAAATATCTTCGGGTGACGTGCCCACGGAATCATTATATTTGATTGTGCTTGGAACTACGTTTGAGCGTCGTCTGCTGTCGATGAAGCGCCAAAATTTTCGGGGATGTCGGAGAAGGTACCTTTCGATTGAAGATATATATTGCTTATATCTTGATCGGTTATACTGACGGTATGCATGTATGGCGTTGTTACGATTTTCCCTAGTGATATTACTTCTCAAAAAACGGTGTCGACTAATGGCTTTGTTTTTGGCTCGTTTGAGGATGATAAGCCTGTTATTACTCCATGCTGGAGAGCGTTTCTGGTGCATAATTGGCGTACAGGATTGTAGAGCATCTTTCATGAAAATCGTGAAAGCATGAACAGCGTCGTCAACAGACGGAAAGTTGGAGCAGTTAAAAGTAGAACCGAATAGAAATATTCTTTCCTCCAGTTCGACGATATTAGCCTTTGAGTAATTTAATCGTTGCTGATATGTGTTGCTTGGATGGGAGCTAGACGCATGATGATCATAGTGACGTATTGACCATTCGAGTGCAGGATGATAATTATCGAGCTTGAGCAGGGCCGGTTCGGATTTAGACACGGCAGAACAGATCTCAGCGGCGTTGGAGTTAGCAAAAATTAGGTCGAGTTGTCGGTCCATAGAGTTTCTAACGTTGCTTAATTCATAAAGGCCGTTTGCTGCCATACCATCGATGAAAATATGATTATTTCGAGACTTAGATGACGGTTTATAGTGCATGAAAGTGGAGCGCAATGGTACATCCTCGACATCGGCTGGATTGAGTTTGGACCACGTAATGTCCCATTTGTTAAAATCTCCAGCGACAAGCAGAAGATCGTTATCTCTCATGCGTGATGAAATTTCGCGTATAATACAGATCATAAACCATTGATCCATGCCCTAAATTCAAATACAGAAAAATCCCCAAGACAATGCCGACAACTAGACTTTATTTCACAATTCACAACGGATATAAAGTACATTACTGGCGAGAGCAACGTTGTGGCAGATGCGTTATCTCGAATAGGAGAAACCAACGAAATCACAAACTTCACATATGAAGCAATTGCAAAGGAACAACAAAAAGACGAACAGCTAAACCTCAAATAGTTGAAGACTCAAATAGTCAGGCAAACTCCAAATTCAAATTAAATCAATTAATATTGGATACGAACAAACTAGTATTCGAGTCGTCGACCGGCAGAATAGGTTGTATGTCCACAATCTCTAAGAAGAAGAACTTTCGCCAACCTACACAACCTATCCCATCCGGGTATTCGCGCATCATGCAAGCTGTTATCCGAAAGATTTTTCTGGTCGTCGATGAACAAGGACGTGGGAAACTGGACTCGTTCATGTGTTGGATGCCAAAAAGCTAAAATTGGTCGTCACACTCGCTCGCCTTTGGAAGCATTATCCGTTCCAAAAGGGAGATTTGAACATGTGCACATGGACATCGTTGGTCCATTGCCACCATCCGAAGGAATGAGCTACTTACTGACCATTGTTGACCGTTTTACACGTTGGCCTGAATGCTACCCGATGCCTGATATTTCGGCTAAAACGCTAACTGAAACATTTGTGAGGTATTACATTCCAAAATTTGGTGGTCCATCTACAATCACAACAGATAGAGGCAGATAGTTCCAGTCAAAACTTTTTGAAGAACTACAAAGTCGTTAGGGACACATCACATCAAAACGACTGCGTATCACCCTCAATCCAATGGAATGGTAGAAAGATTCCATTGACACTTAAAAGGAGCGTTAAAAGCCTGTGAAGACAATACGCATTGGATTTCTCGATTGCCACTGATTCTGCTGGGCATTCGAGTAGCATACAAAGACGCATTAAAAGGCGCTCCAGCAGAAATGGTATATGGAGAAAGTTTGCGACTTCATTCCGAAGTATTTTTACCCTCTGCTGCAAAATCCGTCGAGGACAAACCTGAATTTGTTCAGGATTTTAAAAAAAGCGCTAAGGTACATTGATCCATGCCCACCAAAACTAATGAAACAACACCGGTTTACTTACCAAAAAACCTTCAAACCTGTAAACATGTTTTCGTACGGGTAGATAAAGTGAGAACGGGTTTACAAGCACCGTATGAAGGACCCTTTGAGGTAGTTCGACGGTGCAGGAAATTTTTCACGGTTAAAATCAATTAAAAAAATGAATCTATTTCGATTGACCGCCTCAAACCTGCTTTCAAAATGAAGGGTGTCTCCAAAACAGGCAAACCCACAAATAGCCAAAAGAATGTTCGCTTTGCGAAAAACTAAATGAAATGTCAATCTAAGAGACAAACACTCTCACAATTCTTTTCTATCGCGACTCCGTCACTGGTGGGGGGTTCTGTGGTGTTCGCCTGTTCAAATTAAGTGAATTGGAAAGGACAACTTTTTCTGATCACTTGAGGTCTGCGATGTTAAGGGTCTCAAGTAGATAGTTAGAGAGCTTAGAAGATAACGGGAGAGTCGGGCAGGACACGCATAATGAGCGCGAGAAATGCGTAGCCTCGCGAGAGTGCGTAGGTGCGTGGGAAAGGATAGATCCGCGAGAAGGAATAGGCGCGCGAGCGTAAGGCGAGAGAGAGAGAGATACATAGGAGCATCCAATCGGATAAGCTCTCTTTCCTTAATACTCCTGTATACCGCGACAAAACTGTTCTCCTGCACACGATAAATAAGTGATTGTAATTGTAGAAACGTACAGGACAGATTAATCTTCTGCTTGCTGTCTAGTATATGTTGTCTAGTTAGATTTAAGTATTTGCTTGTTATCATTAATTTTAAGTTTTAGTCAGTAAGTTTTCCCTATATTTAGCCCTCTGAGGCAGATATTTGTATCGTAATAAATAAATAAATAAATAAATAATAATCTAAGACTTTGGGATGTGCCTTTCATCAGTTGTTTGGAATTTCCGCCACGATGGACGAAGACTTGCCTATTGGCATCCTAAGTTTTCGCGACAAAATTGTTCGAGTAGAGCTTTTGCATCATGTTGGTCCAGAAACAATCGATGGAACACATGTGACGGATGTTGTACCAGTTTGCGGACTAGGGTGTCATGTCCAAATTTTGCCGAACTCACCTAATTTGAACGCATTGAGTTTTGGCGTCACTGTTTGCCATTGGGAAAACCAGTGGACGCGATTTCTGCTTTCTGATATGTGTATTTATGTTTTCCCAAGTACTATTTCACTGTTTGGCGGGTTGCATCGATCTCTGGTCCAGATAACCCAGTAATGTAGCCATTTTTAGCTTTTTTGGAACCTCAAAAATGAACCTGGGCTCTCTTGCGTTACGATGGTTGCCTAATAGTATCAAGAAGTTGGTGACCAAAACGCAGAAACGTTCTCATGCGACGACAAACTTCTGTGCGCAGTCTATTTAAGATTCTACGGGGTGTCATTCGTTGATCGCGCACGCTTATAAGTTGGGTGGTTTATTTTTTTATCATCATGGTTAGTGTGGAAGCGATAACAAGACCTTTGTACAGCGTGGATTTGAAAAGATATTTATTTTGATTAATTCAAAATTATTCACACTTTTTTACAATTTGGGTCTTCACATTTTGATTAATAATTCGCTTCTGTTGCGCATGCCCTTATTTGGTCAAGATTTTTCGCGCGCTCTCCCGATACCCGATCCTCGACCGTTGACCTGGCACACGAACCCTGACCCTGCTTGAAATCGATGCTTGTTAACATTTGACCAACGAGAGCGCTGAGTACACCTCCCTTCATTCTCAATGCCACGTTTTTGGTTAATCCTCACTCTCACCCTTTCTTTCATTCTCCTCAATGGACACGCCATTCCCGCGAGCGTAGGCCGCCCAAAAAATTCCAGGAAATTCCGATAGTAAGTGTGCAGTTTTTATTCACAATTCACATTTTAATATTTCAATTCTTGATGGTGCGTAATGGGCGAACAAATCATTAGCTGCTTGCTCCACCGATGCGTGCTGTTGGAAGAAAAACACTTGCTGTTTGATGGGTTTGCCTGAGGAATGAAAGATAAATCGAGCATTAGAATGGTGAACAAAACTACTACTATTTAAAACTTCCCGATCACGAAGATATTTTAAGTTAAACGGCGACTCTGTATGCCCGATCCATCTGCTTTGATCTGTTATCAGGAGCTTTGGTAATGAAATAGCTACGTGTGATGGAAAATAATAGAAGATTAAACAAACATAAAAAGCAGTACGATTGTTGGAACACAAACATCATTTGGAAGATCTCTTCTTATGCATGCACTTAACCGTAGATCATGTAATAAGACATACTGCATTTACGCCTGCGTTGACACCTTTCACGATTTACTTAACCACTTGTCTATTAACATTTAATGATTTTCGTTACATCTTCCGGCATCGATCCTTCCCAAATAAAATTTGCATTCGTTCTGGCAATGAGTTTCGAACGATCACAACACAGCGCGAGAGTGAAGAACACAAAGTAAATGGCACTATGTACAAGTGCTGATCATATGGTCAAAATAAACTATAATGGAATTTATTTTACTTCAAATGAATTGATTTATTCTGATTTACATTTCAAATATTGTTATCGTCTACAATTTGACATAAACCGGTACAGAATCGCTACTGTCCGCACAAACACGCTCCATTTAGAAAATCGTTCAAGTTTTAAGCTAAACTCTCTATTTCTGTGTGCATCATTACATGTCCGCGGCGCTCTTCGGTTGTGTTATCGATAGGTCTTTGTGGTGGCCAAGCCTTTTCTGGTTTGTGCAAGAACGATGGTCCAAGCAATCACATTCCGTTTGGCTGAATGACTGTCTCTTTGCACCATTTTGTTAAGCAGTCTGCCGGATTTTCTTTCGTGGGAACATGCCTCCAGTTGTGCAGTTCGGTTAGCGTCAGTATTCCACCAACTCGGCAAGCTACAAATTTTTTAAACTCCCGCGTGGGAGAACGAATCCAGGACAAGACAACTTCAGAGTCTGTATGTATGAATTGTGACGAATATGTAATTCCAAATTTTCGCTCACTGCTTGCATTAGTCTTGCCCCTAGCAATGCTGCTTCGAGCTCCATGCGCGGTATAGACAAATGTTTATGGTGCTACACGACTTCTTGCCATCACCAAACAGCAATTAATCTCGCTAGCCGTTGCCATGCGGAGGTAGGCTGCACATCCATACCCAAGTTCACTCGCATCGGTGAACACATGAAGCTGAATGCTATTGTAGTCAACCACCGATGCTTTCGAGAAGTACCATCGAGGAATTTCCAGCCTTTCGATACCCGGTAGCAGGTTAACCCATCGTTGTCATTTAAGATGTTCTGAGTCGCTCAACTCAGCATCCCAGTCCAGTCCGGACCGCCATAAGTCTTGCATGAGAATTCGGCCATAGATCAGTGCTGGGGCTAGAAGGCCCAGAGGATCGAATAAGCTCATCACAATGCGCAGTACAATTCGCTTTGTCGGCCTTTTTTTCTCCTACCGCATAAGGTTTCAGAGCATCTTGCCAATTTGCAGCAAATTTTATTACGTCGGTTGACGTGTCCCAGGTGAGAACTCTCGGAAATTACTCTTTTTGTTCCAGTTCTATCGCCTTGTGTCGGCTTTGCTATGTATAAGGTGGACTTGTTTTGCTCTTGCATTTGCTTCTTCTACGGTGTCGCAGCTATCAAAGTAATCTTCCATGTAGGTTTTCTGCTTGATTGCAGCGGCAGCTTTGGGTACGTCTCTTTGTATTGGTCGACATCAAGTGCATAACGTACTGAGCAGAACACGGTGAGCAAGTTGCGCCAAACGTAGCGACATCCATGATGTATGTTTTGGGACTTTCGCTCGGATTGAATCGAAAAAGAAATCGTTGAGAGTGTGTGTCAGGCTTTCTTATCCGTATTTGGTGGAACATTTTTTCAATATCACCTCCAAAGGCGACACGTCTCTGTCTGAATTTGCACAACACTCCATGAAGCTGAACTAATAGGTCTGGGTCTTTCAGTAGCTTTGAATTCAGAGATACCCCGTTTACTTTAGCAGCTGCATCCCACACTAGTCTTTTCTTCTCCGGTTTACGAGGGTGGCCAACGACGTTTATTGGTAAGTACTATGCACGACCAGGAGGGGCTTCAAGCACCTCCTCATTAGATGCTTCATGCGCAAATCCTTTCTCCACGTACATTCTAATCTGATTATGAACTTCTTCTTTTAGGGGTAAATCATTTTCCAGCTTGCGTTCCAATGCCAATAGGTGTTTCTTGGCCATTGGAAGGCTATCTGGGAAACATACCTCATCTTCTGCCCACAATAAGCCGGTAATGAAACGCTCAACATGCCGTTCGGTTGTAGTCTGTAGAAGATTATTGGCACAGTTTACTTCTACCGATTCTGGAACATTGACACTGAAGGAATAAGTGCCCGTACCTTCGAGTGTGAAATACTGGCGTAGCATTTCATGAGTCGTCTGATCAGCGTTTACATTGCAGCTTTCGGCTGAGCTATCTTCAGCAACTGCTGCGATGTTCTGCACGATTTTCACTTCAGTTCGGTCCATGCTGTACGATTGTTGCACAGTTTCATCTGCACCCGTATTCTTTCGTGACGGTTGACCGGGAAGGGCGTTGCTGCTGTAGATCCGTCGATGCTTTTGGACCATAAATCGACCAGCCTAGTAGACTTCGCACAGCAATTGGTTGACCTTCCTCGCCCGATCGCACTTCCAGTGGCTTCATCAGCGACGCGTCTTGCAGCCCAATCAGCAGTTGAGGTACTACAATACGATACTGTATCGCCGGAAGTTCCTGGAAGTAATTCAAATTCAATATCAGTGAAGTGTCGATTGACTGAGTCGGTAAACTTAGCTGATTTATGGTTAGAGTGGCCGCTATAGAGTAGCGCCGCTCACCGCCCCTGGTCGATATCTCCAGCTGCACACGTTGCGATGATTCCTCTCTCCTGCTGTAATTGCTAGTCCAGCACAGCTCTAGAGGATCACGAACACCTTCAAGTCCTAACTGTTGGGCTAGCGACGTTTTCACCAGTGCCAGAGAAGATCCTTCATCCAAGAAAGCATACGTGTCGATACCGCGATGGCCACGATAAACAGTCACCGGAACTATTCGAAATAGCGTCGTCGTCGATTTCTCTCCATCAGCATAACACTGCGTACTTGACGTGGAAGTGGATGGTTCTTGATGGAGCAGTGTATGATGCCGAATACCGCATCCCACCACTCTACAGACGAACGTAGATTTGCATGGTCTCGTTCCATGACTGCCCAGGCAATTCGCGCAAAGTTGCAACCTACCGACTGTAGCATGACGATCTGTAATCGTCATGGCTCTGAAGATCTCACATTGATGGACGCGATGCATTGGATTTTCACATACGTAACACTTCACACTCGTTTGCGATGGTGTAGCTGCGCATGATAAGAATTTTGGCCGTCCGTGTGTATTCTACTTGCGGATTCAACCGCACTAGATATGTACGTGCAGGAAGGAATGACCTCGAATGTTTCTTGGTGGCGCACGAAGGGCTTCTACATTAGCAGGCACTGTTCATTCACAACAGTCTTCAATCAGCTCTTCCATGAAAACGCAAAATTCCTTTAGCGTTGGTTTAACGAAGATCCTTTTGAATCGCACTCATTCCAAGGCTCTGTTGGCCGGCAGTTTTCTTACCAGTTCTTCTAGCAGTTCCGGATTAGAGAAATGATCTTCCATTTCGTTGGCCGTCAAGTGATCGCATAACTTTTGGACTGCTATACCAAAAGATATCAATTGGTCGAAGCGCTCTAGTTTCGGGTTCTCGATTTGCCGTGCCTGCTCGATCAATTCTTTAACTAAAAGTCCTGGTCGTCCATGCAACTGCTTCAGCAGCTTTATGACCTGGGGAGCTGCATCTAGAGAGGTGAACTTGGATTCCACCATTTCTCTTGCTGGTCCGGTAAGTGCTTCTTCAAGCCGGAGGATGTTTGGACTGAAGTAAAACCACACGCCTCGGTTGATCGATTGTAGTAGCTATAAAACACAGGCCACTGTTTTATCGAACCAAAAAACACTGGTAGCTTTCTACCCCACAATCGCTTCGCACTCTCACGTTCTTCCGCGGTTTGTACCTTACTTATGCAGGGTTAGGAAGTACTTTTCGCCCATGGTTCACTTGACGAAGCAGTATGTTCATTCTCGTCCTTCATGCTGCAAGCCTTTGTTGTATGCGTCCCATTTCAGCGTCCTAAACCTAACCCCCCCTGGGCGGACCGCACAGTCAAACGACTCAAACGTGTAAAAAGAGCTGCTTATCGTCACTACCAAACGCGCCGCTGCCAAAGATCTCGCTCGATCTACTTTGACACGCACTCTTTATACTGCAGCTATAACAGGTTACGATATCGCAGATATTTGAGTAAAATCCAACGTAACCTCTGCAGGTGGCCTGACTCGTTTTGGCGCTTCTACCACAGCAAAACAAAATCCACGCATACACCGAAATCCATTACGTACAAAGGAGCAACAAGTGCCAACACTAATGAAATGTGCTATCTCTTCGCGGATCGCTTCGCCGATTGCTTTTCACCGGCCATGAATGATACCGATACCATTGATGCTGCTCTCGTCAACACTCCGCTGGCGCAATTAACATGAGCACTCCTTTCATCGACAGTGAGATCGTTTTATCTGCCCTAGCGCAACTAAAGCCTTCCTTCGCTCCTGGACCCGACGGAATTCCTTCTACCGTGCTGAAACGCTGCCAAACGACAGTAGCACCTATCCTTGCAAATTGTTCAATGCATCGCTAGCCAATGGCTTCTTCTTCTTCTTCTTCTTTGGCTCAACAACCGATGCCGGTCAAGGCCTGCCAACACACTTTTGGGGTTGGCTTTCAGTGACTTATTGATTTCCCCCGATAGCAGGATAGTCAGTCCTACGTATGGCGGCACGGTCTATTTGGGGCTTGAACCCATGACGGGCATGTTGTTAAGTCGTACGAGTTGACGACTGTACCATGAGACCGGCTTATATAGCCAATGGCTACTTTTCCAAAACATGGAGGAAATCTTGGATGGTTCCTATTTACAAAAAGGGCGACAGGACAGATGCCATCAACTACTGGGATATTACATCTTTGTGTGCCATTGCCAAGGTGTTCGAACTAGTGATATACAAACATCTGCTACATGCATGCCGCAGCTACCTAAGCCCGTATCAACATGGATTCGTGCCAAAAAGTCGACTACCACGAACCTGGTTGAATTTGTAACCTATTGCACTAGTCAAATTGATGCCGGAGCTCAAGTTGATGCAATTTATACAGATCTGAAAGCAGCATTCGACTCTCTTCCACACGCAATTCTTCTTGCTAAACTCGATAAGCTAGGATTTCCCAGCTCGCTCGTACAGTGGCTTAAGTCTTACCTAATTAATCGCACATACATCGTGAAAATTGATAAGCACATGTCCAAAGAAATAGTCAGCAGCTCGGGTGTGCCACAGTAAAGCAATATTGGCCCGCTTCTCTTCATATTGTTCATCAATGATGTTACCCTCGCTTTACCTCCCGACAGTATCAGTCTGTTTGCCGACGACGCAAAAATTTTGCGCCTATCACAACACAGGTGATTGTACATTCCTGCAAGACTGCATCGAAATTTTCTGTTCGTGGTGCAAGCGTAATGGACTGACTATCTGCATCGAGAAATGCTACTGTGTGTCTTTTAGTCGATGCAGGAGCCCAGTCACTGGTACCTACTTCATGGACGGCACTGCAGTTAATCGACAAAATCATGCCCAGAACGCCCAGGTCTTTCTGCTTGACTCTAGTTTGAACTTTAAACAGCATATCGATGACGTTGTAGCCAGAGGAAATCAATTACTTGGCGTGGTTATCCGGAGAACTAATGAATTCCGCAACCCCATGTGCATCAAAGCTGTCTACAACTGTATCGTTCGGTTCTGGAATATTCGTGCGTAGTCTGGAGCCCAACTACCGCTTCTTCAATTGCTCGACTTGAGGCGATTCAACGTAAGCTCACGAAATATTCCCTACGCCTACTTCCCTGGCAGGATCGCAATAATCTTCCTCCGTATGCTGCTCGGTGCCGTCCTCTAGGCTTGAACCTCTTTCGATTAGAAGACACAATGCACAGTGCTCTTTCATCGCTGGATTGCTAAATGGCTCTATCAACTCATCGCCTTTGTGCATCGAGTCGATATCTATGCACCGTCCCGAACACTTAGGTCTAGATAAACTCTACGGCTCGCTCAACCCCGTTCCAGTGCCATCAGTCAGTGCCAGTGCAGTCGGTCTGCCCCTATGTTCCGCATGTCGGCTGTCTTCAACACTGTCTCGGATTGCTTCGACTTCGACATCTCAACTCAGTGCTTCAAGGAACGT
The DNA here is from genome assembly GCF_017562075.2 of Anopheles merus. Lineage (NCBI taxonomy): Eukaryota > Metazoa > Arthropoda > Insecta > Diptera > Culicidae > Anopheles > Anopheles merus. The sequence goes on along the minus strand of NW_024428411.1, from coordinate 2,998 downwards.
TTCCGGCTTTTGCCGTGGCCGCAGTGAATTGCGATGCAAATCTTGTTTTTGCTATGTATTTTTTTTAATTGAACTGTTACATCTTAATTAGGCCATACGGCCCGTTGAAGATTAAATAAATAATAATAATAATGGTCACTGGTTAACCAATCAACGACTTGTGATGTTTCACTAACGCGGCAACCACTTCTCTAGCTAACACTGTCATCCTCTATCTGTTGCTTCATCGCTTCGTAATCCGCATTCAATTTCGCGATTCTTTTACTCATTTCAGTTTGAAGCGCTTCGACTTGCAACCTTCGCTCTTTAGCTAAACGTTCTAGCTTCAGTGTCGTTGCCACAGAGCTTCTACTTCTGCGAGAAACGTGCGATTCACTATCCTTTTGGCTGGGGTTTATTTTGCATCGAGAGCTAAACCCTTCGATCAGACTGGACGCCAGTCTGTTCTTTTCCACATGCGCCGTATTTGTCGGCACAGTACCCGTTTCGCTCCTAACGCTTCGCTGAGCCATGACTATGTCCGGAGTTGTGACTAAGGACACTTTTGATGAGGTTAACTTTTGGACCGCTGGTTTCTGCTGCGAAGGTACTTCTACGGGTTTCTCTGAACGGGTTTTGGATGTATCGCCATCCTGAGATTAGGCCTTTTCACGAGCAGCCCTACTAGGTTTGCCACTCATCTCGTGGCCTTTCACCTTGGCTGCCTTGTCCTTTTTACCGCTTTCACACCGTTCACACACCCACTTCACGAACTTCACCTCCTTCGAAACACCAGCGCAATCTAAGTGCCACCACTTAGAGCACGCGTCACATAGCACCATATCCGATACCGCGTTTTTGCGGTCACAACCGACACAGTCGAACTTTGGCTTCGGCATTTTTCTGCGTTGAACACTTTCACGAACTTTTAATTTGGTTGATATTTAAAAAAAAAATTAAATCATAAAAAAGCTTGTGGAAGCGAATACAAGACCTTTGTACAGCGTGGATTTGAAAAGATATTTATTTTGATTAATTCAAAATTATTCACACTTTTTTACAATTTGGGTCTTCACATTTTGATTAATAATTCGCTTCTGTTGCGCATGCCCTTATTTGGTCAAGATTTTTCGCGCGCTCTCCCGATTCCCGATCCTCGACCGTTGGCACACGAACCCTGACCGCTTAGAACGATTGTTCTTTCTCTCTCTCGCCCGATCGTCTATCCTGCTCGCGTTTTATAGCAGTGGTGATCGATTGCGCTCAGATCGATTAACGCACCTCTGTTGGTCCCAAACGTTGTACTGTTTAAATTTTGTCGTGTCAACAGTTAGAGTTTGACTGATAGAGGTGTCAAGGTGAAGTGACTGATAGAGGATGCCTATTGTCTCATGGGATACTACTATTCAAAGTGCAATTAACGTTTTGTTAGAACGGGTGAAGATAATCCCATGTTAAACCCATGAATTCAATTCATTCAAGTCAATTTGTAAATGCAACCGTTATGAATTTTAACATTGTTTCAACACCACAATAAGATTTTCAGAATGAAGCACGAGAAATTTTATAGTGATGAGATGCACTAAAGATTGATTGTAATAAATTTATTTAAAGTTTTGCATCCGACTTTGCGATGGGAGAGCATTGACTTTCGCCTAAGCAAAACATGCAATACAAAGTTTTAAATATAGTGAAACAGCTCCATGCATTTTCACGCGATAAGTTTTTTTGTTATGTTTTCATCGTTACTCTTATTTTCACGCAAATCAGTTAGTTTCTCTTTCAATTGTTTGGGGATACTTTCGATCGTATTTGAAAGCAAAAACAAATATTAAAAAAAAACCTCTTGTTGTTTTAATGAGAACGACGATCCCACACTCTGCTGTTTACGAGTTCAACGATTTTCAAAGTGCTTTTTCATAAGGAATCAGTTATCAATTTATCTGACTTGGCATGACTTGTCCATAATTTTTTTTTATAATTACTGAATCTATGTTTGCTTCGATAATTTTTATGCCTTTCAGGCTTTTGTATCATCCCCGGAATATCTTCAATATTTTTTTAACGGCGGGGAAGATGGGGTCTTCAAGAAGCTATATTGATCCCTTCTTATATTTTTAACTGATTAAATTTTTGGTCATCTATTGCTGATTCTCAAATGATTAAAGGTTACAATTAGTGTCGCTGACGAAAATATAATATTTGTACTAGCCGGTAGTGGTTCGCCACCCCCTACTAGGTTGACTCCTCTGGTCTAACGATGTGCCACTCTCAGGAGGCTAGGATGAGAGAGAGAGGCTAAACGTGGTGTAATGTGATCGAACGTACGCGGGGCCGTCGTGCACGTTTTTGCGGGGAGTCAGTCTTTACTGACATGAGCTGAGGTGGAACAAACTATTCGAAGCGGACTGATTTGATCGTCCAGGCGATCATGGAAAACCGGAAGGAGTTTCCCTTACTGGAAATGTTGGAGTTTAGAAGCCTTACCTTTGGTAGGGGGACATAACTAAACTCTTGAAATAAGTTGGTACACGAAGTTTTTAGGAAGCGTAACGTCCTATCTTGGCAGTCCGAACGAATCTGACTGGCCACGGTCGGAATTGGTTTTATTTATACTCAATAAGTTTCGTACATTGGGTTTGGAATGTGTTTTTGTCCTAATTAAAGGTTATTGATATGAGGTGCAATGTATACATTATATGGAGTGAGGTGTCTATGTTTTTACGAAGGTTCTGGAAAGTATAAACTGTTCTAGCTAAAGAAGGGTGCGTTCGTCGATCTTTGCCTTACTGCGCTTTTAGCAATAAGTTGCTATGCGTTCTCTGATTGTCCACTTTACCGCAGTAACGCTTGAATTGCTTATGTTGCCCGTTTCGGGTGTTTTGATAAGTGTGTCACGTCTGTTATTTGTTTGAATGGACGGCCTGAACTCTTCCGGTTGCGGTGCTATGGTATGATCTGATTGCTGAATGTGTTAAAAGGAATGTGTTACAATGGTGTGGTTTGGCTTTCTAAAATG